>NC_142093.1:11832938-12135438 GCF_054644295.1 Miniopterus natalensis | reverse complement strand
AAAAAAATAAGTTTAAAGTATAAACAAGCCATAAAAATGAGGTGGTTAGGAGCCCTTGCTCTGGAATGAGACAGGCCATGAGGATTTGACATCGAATTTGGCCACACAGTATATTATTGACCATAGGGCAAGCTGTTTAAAACTTCTCTAAGCCTCAGTTTGCTCATTTGTGAAATGGGGATAATAAAGCTTACAAGGCTACTGTGAAAAGTGAATTAAAGATTCACAAAAGGTGTTTAACGAGTGCCTCACACATAGTTTTAAATGTTATTATTATCATTGAGTTCTAATCCTTTGTATGTTTAATCGTTTCTTTTGTAATAAAGAGAATCAACATTCAAACCAAAGAAAACATGAATTCTTTTAGTGGGTATCTACTATCAAATGCTTGGAAAACAATCATACTTTTAATGAAATTAAAATTACAACAACAATTTGCTCTGGAGGAAAGTGCAATTAAAGGATTTTTTATGAACTTTCTAGGTGACTAGTTTAATTGTCCCCTCCTTCTCCTTTCCACCCACCCCAAGACTCCACAACTTTAGACATGTTTCTTTAAATAGAGAACTGCTTAAGCATGCTAGGCTTTCTGCTTTCCCTACTGCAGGTCCACTGTTTCTTTTCTGGAATCTAGGATGGCCACCTGTACCTTTCTGGTCAAACTTTAACTGTTTCTTTAAAATTCTAAATTCCATCTATCCAGCTTCCTTCATGCTCACTCTCCAAGTGGTCCCTTCACTAGAGTTCAGCTGGGCACTGAAAAAGGCTCTTATTGAACAAGGGATTATTGACCTCCACACAGCACTTATAAATATAGATAATTTCTCACACATAAAATGCCTCCTGGCCATTACCTCTGCCCAACCATATCCATCATCTTTTCCAAAACACTTACATGAGCGCCAATCCATGAAACCTTTCTTTTCTCCTCATTTTAATCACTTTATTATCTTTTTCAAAAATACATTTCTTTTTTGGCCTTGCTAGAGAACTGCATAATAAGCTAATGATTTGCTATTAATCTATTAAAAACAGATATGGATAATTGAAAAGAAATCATGATATTTCAATTGTTGAGCATCGAAGCTGGTCTGAAGCCCTTCTTGACCACCATAAAATTTATCACTCTACTCTTCACTCATTCAAGAAATACTGATAGACATGGTAGAGAACAAGATAAATACAATTCTTGCTCTCATAGAATTTATATTCTAATAAGAGTGAATGCAATACAAGAATAAAATAATACTAAAATAACTGACGAGAACAGAAAGCATTAAGAAGGAAATAAAACAGAATGTCAAAGAGCATGACTATGTATGGGGAAAGGTAGTGGGAGGCAACTTTAGGATAGCAAACGCCTCTCAGGAAATCAATTTAAATAGATGAAAAGATAAAGTGGGGCCAAACAAGTAAACATCTGGGCGAAAAGAGTGTTTCTGGTAGCGGGAACAGCAAGTACAAAAGCTCAAAGCTGGCAATGAGCCCCGAGGGCTTGAAGCACAGAAAGAGGCCAACGTGGTCTAAGAGGAGGGCAGGGCGGAGGGGGAGGTCAAATGTGTTGGCAGGGGCTGGGGTCATGAAGGTGGTGGTACAATGTTTGGGTTTTATTCTTTAGCCTTAAGGGTTTTATATTGCTTCTTTCTTCTTATGGTAGATAGTTCATGGGTTTACGTAAGCTCTCACCGTAAGAGGTTGTGGGGGCATCAATTAGAAAAGAAGCTGGGAGAGAAGTGGAGCCAATGAGCTAAGATCTGGGATGATGGTTTCTGTCACCAACATGAACATGTGCTTCATCGACCTTACCTTGAGGTCCACAGGTCTGTTATACCACAGGAAAACACAGCTGTCATGGCAACTCTACTTAGATGGTTTCCTTTCCAAGGGGGATGAACCAAATACTGCACTTACAGGCTGGTTTGGTTCTCTAGAATACCCGAAGGACTGCGATCCTCTACAAGTTGAAACACTCAGTACAGGGAGTGCCCCACTTACCAACACAGCGGGTTCCCAAAGTTGGCTTGTTTGTGAGTGTCAGGAATGCATTTTCCTTTAGAAATAATGTTTAAAGGAGGCTAGACTCTTAGGCCAATCCACTAAAGCTTTTAAAAATTCACAAACTGGCAGACATACTGTACATCTACACTGAGAAAATAACAGAAATTAATTCTTTTGAAATGAAGCAATTAAACAAAAATTAAGCTGCTTTTCATTTATCTTAATGCTGTTATTTGAGGAAAAGAAGGTTTAATTAGAATAAAATGAGACGAGAAGTGGAAAATTTAGTGGAGATTCTATTAAGGAATTCTGGGCACCATCAAGGCTTTTAGAGGTTAATGGCACTAATGTTTTTATTATTATGACTTTCAATTCAGGTGTCTCTCAGATAGCTTAGTCATGATCATAATCACTTTTGGCTCATAAGCAGTTGAATAAACCACAAGGAGGGGCGGTCCTGAGGTTGCTGGGCTATGCTGAGGTTCTCTATGAAAATAGAAGAGATTAAAGAGAGAGATGGCCTAAAATATAATTAGGGGAACAATGAGAAACTGAAAAAGTAAAATGAGGGGGAAAGAAAAACGAAATTCATGGAAAAGCAGGCAAGATTAGTGGAGTAGAAACTAGTTCAGCTGGGTTGTTACCAAAAAAACGGGGAGGTAAAGAGGAGAGAGAAAAGGGGAGAGGGAGAAAGAGAGGACCAAAGATTGAATGGTATTGGATGGGTGGAAGAAAGTTTTCATTCATTTATTCAAACATATGGGATGTTTGAAAATTAAATGACACTATTCTAAGATTGAATCTGAACTTCATATAACTCTGCCTCATTTCAAATGCCCAGCACAGTGCTTAAAATGTAAGAGAGTTCAATAACTTACTGTGAAATACGTGAATGCTGCAACAACAGCTAACACTTATTAAATGCCTATTATATTTTAAGCATTATATATCTCATTTAATCCTCACAACAATATGAAATTGTTATTAGCCCCATTTTACAGATGAGGAAACTGAGGCTTAGACAAGTAGTTTGCTTTAAGGTCACACATGGTTAGAAAATGATGAAGGCGACAGTACAACAAAGTCTGAGTCCAAAATGCATGCTCTTAACCTCTCTGCTCTATACCTGCCTGAAAGGCTAGGCTTCAACAAGTATTTGATCAGTTCCTCTTGACATATATCAATGTAGAATTTAGTAGTAACATGAATTTGTATCCCAAATTGCTTTCTCTTGAATTTTCCTCTTTTTAGGCTACCATGCTTTACCACTGGCAATATGAAGCCTGCAATGAGTACTTGGGGAAGGCAGGATTTCCAGGATAGATTTCATTTGCCAAATAATATAAGCAAATCAATAGATGCAGACAAAATATTTGATTCATGATAAAAAAAAAAAAAAAAAAGCCCAGCAAACTAGTAATAAATGGGAATTTTCTCAAATTGATAAAAGAACATCTACAAAAATCCTACAGCAAACATCATCTTTAATGGTAAAAGCCTGAATGCTTCCCCACCTAGGATCGGGAAAAAGGCAAAAATGTCTGTTTATCCCACTCTTATTCAACATAGTACTAGAAGTCCTAGCCAATGCAATAAGGCAAGAAAATAAAATGAAAGGCATATGGATCAGAAAGGAAAAATAAAACTGTCTTTATTTGCAGATGACATCATTGTCTACGTAGAAAATTCCAAGGAATCTGTAAAAGCTCATAGAAATAATACACGAATTCAGCAAAGTTGTAGGCTGCTAAATCACCACACAAAAATTAATCATACTACTATATACTAATAATGAATATGAAAATCAAGATACAATTTACAATTGCTCTCCAAAAATAAATACATTCATATATATATACCCAAGTATAATGCGAATACAAAAACACAAAAGGGTTCTTTCAAGGTCATATAACAGCTCTGGATCATGATTGTCATAATGGTTACATAAAATGATACATAAGATAAAGTTACATAGAGCTACATACACACCTGCATATATATATACACACATACAAATGAATGCAGATTAAAAGATGAAGAAGAGCAGATAGATGGAGGAAGTATGAGTTGAATATGGAGGAAGACTATCTAGAATCCATTATACTATGCTCTCTGGTTTTGTGTATGCTTGAAAACTTTCTTTAAAAAATTATTTTTAAGTTCCAATCTAAGTCAACATAAAGACAGTAGCTGATCTCTTGAAGTTTTCCAAACCAACCTGACTACTCTTTTTTTGTGACTACAGGAAATTCAGATGACATTAGAATGAAATTCTATAGTACCCTCTGAAAGTTCTGGCTACTATTTGTTCAGGGAATACAAACTCATTTTATTATCAATCCAAGAAAAGTATGGTAAACTTAAAGAATCAAATCATATAGATTGCATTCTTAAAACAGATTTAAAATATTTGAATGATCTTTACCACTGTCCTTCATTTGCATAATAAACTAAAACGATGAAATCACTTTATATCTCTGTTCCAAAATCTCTAAATGTTCTGCTTAAATGTTTAAATGTTTTGTTTAGAAGAAGTATAATCATTTTAAGAAATCTGCTCTGAAGAAGTACTTTTTTATCTATCCTTTTGGAGATTCATTTCTAAGGATTGGCTAAAAGTATTTAATGACTAAGCTTTGGTACTATACTTCAGTTTCATGGAATACCTAATCCAGGAGCTTCTATTGACACTATTGGGAGGAGGGACGCTCCCTTGCCCTTGCTTTTACTTACCCTTACATTTTATAATGCTCTAAGGGTAAAAACAAAAAATCCTTTCTCATTGGGGAAAAAAAAAAATCACTAGAGCACATGCTTATGGCATCTTTCTCTTGTCTTACACTTTGAAGGTGAAAAACAATCTTCGGCTACCACCTCTGCTACCTGGCAAACTCCAAGGCCTTCTTTAATACCTAGTAAACCATCACTGTACTCTGGTGAAACCCCTGCTCCCTAGCCTTTCTGGAAGTTATGAGCACTCTCTTCATTTTTTAAAATTAAAAAAATATTTTCAGTGACATTTGACATACAATATTATATTAGTTTCAGGTATGCAACATAGTGATTAGACACATAACTTACAAAGCGATCCTCCCAGTAAGTCTAGTACCCACCTGACACTATACATAGTTATTACAATATTATTGACTGTATTCCCTAACTAGCACTCTTTTTATTCCTCTGGTGTCCTTTGTTCGTCGCTCGAACACAGCACTTCCTTACAGGGTAGCATGATTTACTATTTCATATGCTGTTCTTCGTCCCTAGACTATGAGCACCTCAAGGGTGGAAACATATTTCTTATTTATCTTTATAACTACAGGACCTGGCTCCAACCCTGGCACTCAATAGGTACTGAATACCTTATAAATTAATAAAGGCAGGAAAGCAGGGAGGAGAGCCAGAAGAGAGGCTCTCCCCTCCCAACTCCCCCTGCAAGCCTTTTCCAAGAAGCTAAAGTGTCAAAGAGACGGAAGGACATTATGGAAGCCAGTCAGTGGCCATGTATAAGCCCAGAGATGACTACATTTAAGGACAGAAGCACAAGAACAGAAAGAAAAGTTCCTCTTTTTGACACTATGGAAATAGGATCACCAGATTAACAATGAAAACAGTGAAAGCTATGTAAATAAGGTACTCAATTACATCTAGACTTCTGTTTTCATTTGTATTCCTCTCTATATTAATTACTTTAAAATACAGATAGCCAGTCTTAAAGTTTAAAGGTATTTTAAGAATAATTTTATTTCTAGAAAGGAAAATTATATTAGACTCTCTATGTCAGGTAAATCATGTTTATATTTTGATCCCTAGATTAATTGGATTATGTAGAATGATAAAAAAATACCACTACCTCCTAATGGCAGGAAACCCTAACTGCAGGCCAAATGTCTCAGAAAAAACAAACAGTCCTCAGTGCTGGCCCTGAGGAATAAAGAACCCTCAGTGGCTGGACAAGTATCTGATACATGGCTGTTCAGTTAATGTATTCTGAATGAATAAGTGAGTAATATGTCAACAATAACAACACAGTTGCAGCACATGCATCACCTTCGACTAATCTGGCAGGCCTCCTCTCCTCTCTCTCAGTTGGCAATGCTTATAATTCAGTCTAGAAACTGAAAACTCTTTACTGTTTCTTATCAAGGTAACTCTTTTCCCTTAAGTCACACCTTGGGAATCTGAAGAACATACTAAAGTCCAAAGAGAATCTGAAGATCGGGACAAAGTGCAAAGTTTCTATTATTAGCAAAGTCCCCACCCCCACTTTGTGGGATGCCAATCCTAGCTGATTGCTAATAGGCAATCAGAACCTCCTCCACCCAGTGCTGCTGCTTACAGGAAACAACTCTGCCTCAGAGATAAAGAATTGTCACCCCAACTCCACCTCCACTCGGAGGAAAGACAAATGTTGACTTCCTGCTATGGACATACACAGCCAGTAGAGGATTACTGAGCTGTGGAAATGGGGTGTGACAGCAACTACGACCAACTGAGCTGGCTGTAAATATCAAATTTATTATTGCAAATAACTTATTAGGGACCCTCAGACCTAATTTAACTTCACTGTACATTTCAGGAAACCAAGACCCAGGCACATTAAAAGACTTGTCTGAGAACACAGAGCAGAGAAGGCAGAGTTGTGACTGGAACTGCTGCCCATGGTACCAAAGAGCACAGAAGAAAGAAGAGTGAAACCTACAGCCAGTTCACTGGGAACTGATGCAGCTGGATACATACACTTCCTTAGAGGTCGCTATCCCATCACCCCACCTGTCAACTGCAGAGCCCCTGCTCACCTGGGCAGGTTTGTCAAATCCTAAGCAAATACTTCAAGGGACTGTAAATAGGACATTAACTACTTAGGAACCTTAGTGTATCACCTATGAAATAAAAAACGTCTCAGGAAAAGTCCACAAAACAATACCACGTGTTTTTAAGGGCATATCAAGAACATTATTAATGGGAACGGGAAGAGAATGGATGGGGACATGATGAGGTAAGAAGTAAAAAGAAAGAAGCAAAAGCAAGACCTTGCACAGACTGGTGGTGCTGATGTTACTAACCAATCCATATGGTGAATTCAACTCTCCACCCTGAGTTTCCACCGATACTCACACCCACACAAAAAAGGAAAAAATCACTGGCAAGAATTAGCTGATACTCATCCATGAAGTTCTGCCTAAAACTACCGGCTGATGTATGTAGATAAAGGGTGATGAGGATCTGGATAGAAAAGACTTTAATGCAAGTAAAAAATACTGATGTTGTTACTTGCTTTTTAACTGCTAGAGTGGATCAAAATTCTTTCATAACAGCTTTTATAAGTAAGCCCTTTCTTTCAATAAATGTTTTGGAAATGAGAAACCCAGATCCTAAAATATAAGGCAGCCCTAGTGGACCATTTTCACAGAGGTTTAAAAGAAGTAAATAAAGTGACTTGTTATAAAGGTCAAAGTACAACCTGTCGCCTTAGCTCACTCTGACACTCATTTTGCCCTTCCTAATTCTGGTCCATGTTCATTTTGGCACATCATTAGCTATATATGGGTCAGGAAATGTCCACAATGATTCATCAATAAGAATGTATTCTTTCTGTGGGGGTGTGTAAGGACACAGGTGAGGTGAAGGTACAAAATACGTGCCAATACTTTGCCATAATCAACTGCACTAAAAAATGGGAGGAATTTTTTCCCATGTTTGTAGCACTAAAGGTATATATCTGTGTTGTTTTACAGGCTTTGTTTTGTAATATCTGTTGAAGATTTTGATTATATTTCTCTCTCTCTCTTTTTCTTACTTCTTTTTTCTTTTATTTTCCCTCCCTCAGTCTCTTTTGTTACATCTAAAAAAAGAATAGAATTTTGATTATTTGTACTCATAGGTTTAATTTTTTTGCATATTTAAAGATAATGTTATGGACAAATTATATAATGCCATGTCCTACTCTTCCCCAGCTACGAGTATTAAATTAACAAAAGCTCCAAATAAAATGTTCAAATCACATAAACCAGAGCAATATCACTAAGTCCAGCTCTGGCTAATCCAATTCACCCTGCTATCTCTAAAGCAACTGGATGCTGGAATTAGAGTAGAATTTCCTACTCTCTGAGGAACTGCTTACTCAACGATGTAAGAATACAAGCAATCATTGATAAAGCTACTGAGAGAAAAGCTACTTCTTAAATCAGAGAAGGAGAGAGGAGAGGGACAGGGAGGGGGAGAGAAGGGAGGAAGGGGTACAAAATAGGAAAGAAAGGAAGGAGGGATGGGAGGCAATAGGAAGCAGGGAAAGGTGGGGTGAGTGAGGAGACAAGGAGGGGAGTGGAGGGCCAACGCTGAGGCAGACTAACAGAGTCAAGCTAAAGGAATCCAATATTAGGAACACAATAAGTACCTTGCTCATGAATTGTACTCCATAAGTAGTATTTAACCAAGTCTTCCTGGTTTCTTCTCCAGGATTTATTTTCACTCCCTGACCTAGAAGAGCCTTTCCAGCAGGTCTCACACTCCTCATCAGAGGGGAAGTGTGAACTGCATCCCGAGGTGGTTCTGAGACCTGAGCACTCTCAGTTCTAAAAGATTTTAACTTCCTCTGGCAAAAGGTGCCTCTGGCTTGCTGTTCTCAGTCGTCCCCCTGGCTCACCCCACATGACTCCTCAATGCAGGAACATCCCGTCTCTGCATCTGTGCGAGACCACAGGGATCTTTCAGCACTCGGGGCTGCAGCTCCATTCTGTGGCCTGGCCTCCTTTAGTCCTCAGGGTCTTGCCAGAGGCTTTGTCTTCATTTTGCAACCTGTTCCTGCTGATGCACCGCAATTTCTTGCCAGCATCTCTGTAAGTATCAAGACTTAAGAAATCCCTGGCAAGAAGCTGTGGAGGATTAGTTGAGGCTACAAAATGGAGATGAAACTATTGATAGAGCCAAATCTTAAAGAGTTTGGCCACATCTGTTCTTGATTTTTTTTCCTCTTTTCCTTCATATTAAAAAAATCTACCTAAACACAACAGAAGAGCTTTTAAGCAAAATTAACTGTGGTCTCTTGATGACCACTAAAGTCATGAACCAAAGACTGCTCCTAAGCACACAGAGAGTGAGAGCTCCAAAGAACACCTAGGCCAACATCACATCCTCTCTGAGTGGGCACTGGCTTCCTCAAAAATATCATCTCTTGGCATCCCACTCGAAGCTCCATATATATAAAAAGAAATACAAATGAAAATGTGTGCGTAAGGCAGCAAACAAATGTTGAAGAGATTGGGTCCACATTAGCCATATGGTATTTTTGGGTAAAAACAACCATTATGTGGTATTAGAAACGAAGAATATGAAATTCAAATTCTTCCCTAAAATCTGGCAGCTTATTTATTTCTGCTATCATGTTGTATACTCAGAGTTCTTTCCTTATAGTTAAATCCTCAAAAACAATAACAAAAAAGACACTACTGTACAGAACAGCATACTGCTTTTTAAAAAATGGAATATAGGACATAGCTCCTTGGTTATTACTGAAATTTACTGCCACTCCTCCCTGCCCCCCTGAAAAAAATACAAAAACTTGGTAAACTTGTAAATAGCCTAGAGTTTTTAACAACAATAGACAAACCTTGTAGTTTCAGTCTATTTTTGGAAAGGTCAGTGATGCTATCTGTTCTTTGAGTTTGATTGGCTGTTAAGTCAAGTGAGCAAGAAGAGGAAGTTATTTAAACTATTATTTATAGACGATGAGGCTGATTCATTGCTTCAGCAAACTCCCAGCTGTCTACTAATACGCACTTGACCCCTCTGGCTAATTGAATGTGTGCGTAGTATGGCTGTAAATGGAGAGCTATGGTCCTTTCTTCCATCTGAAATGATAGACTGCTTTTATTAACAGGGAGTGAAGAAGAGGGTTAATATCTATAGATAACATTATATTTTATTTGCTTCTCTAACAAATTAGCCTTTTCAGCCTTCCATTAGTAGAGGGTAAGAAGGTAGAAACATGGTCAACAGAGAGGACTTCGTGAGAGGCAAATGGCAAGTGATGAGCCGTGAAAAATGAATACGGAAGACTCAGCAATGACTAAAGAGGGAAAGGAATTTAGTGCAAGATCCAATCTTTTGTCCTGCCATTAGGCTGTTCACTGTCAACAGCCTAATAGATAGGAGGGTTGTTTGGAAAGTAGATTCTAAACCAGCTACGAAAAAGATGCACAAAGGTGAAACGTGTATTTCCCCGAGAGGCACATTTCATACGTTCAGTAGAGAAGCCAGTGCTAACTGTGGGTAGCAGTGCACTTTCATTTGCACACAGAATGAATAGGGATTTCCCAATATTTACTTTACAAAACAACAGGGTGTTAGGAACTGCTCAACTCTACCCATACTCTGCTTTAGTGTCAATCCTAGCCGAGGAGCACTTTTTCAGGTCTTATTATCCAGGGTATTTTGTTCCATACCAGCTGACAACGGCTCCCAAATTTTGGCCAGACACCCATCAGCCTTCAACTGTTGCACACTGCTATCTTCCTGGAACCCGAGCTGTGGGCCCTGACCCAGAACTAGTTGGTCCTCTATGTCTTACCTACTTTACTATCAACTAAAGGGACAACACAACTCCTGAAGTCTTCTTAAACCTTGGCTTAGGACACCAGTACCTAGCCTATCTTATCTCCTTGGTCTCAGTTTTATCTTCTGTACTTCAATGGCAATCTATACAAAATCATAATTCATTCAAAAAATTTACTGAGTACTTACTATTTGCCAAGCAGAATTCTAGGAGTTGGGTGCATAGAAGTGAACAAAGTCACTTGTGACTTTTCAAAATTTAGAAGCAAAGACTGTAATCTGCTAGAAAAACCCACAGCCACCTAACAGCAAATACAGGCTGAGAACAAGAAGACCTGTGCCAGCCGAGCCAAGAATATGCACGTAAAACACGCAGCTTGCTACAAGCACGTAATGAAAGAGCAGACGTTGTGTGTTAGCCAAGAAGTCAATTCAGCGTGTAATGTAACACATGCCACCTTGCTTCTGGGATTACACCAACTGGCACAATACTGCTAAAAGCCATTGTTTGCCCTCCATGCTGACCCAGCAAAGGGATTAGTAGTGTATTGTAAAAACATCCAAGAAGCACAAAAACAAGGAAGGCACGAAAAGATATGCTGGGACAGAACCATGGTAACAGGTATACAAATTCAAGCCAACAAGCCCAAAATTCTACTAGTTAATAATCTTACCTAAACAGTGGGTACTCCTGAGCTTATATTCTGAGGGTGCTCAGTACGAGAGGCCCTGGGGGGAACCCTAAGGCCCAGTCACCTGCTTTCTCCTTCTCTGGCTGCCTGAGGGGCCTCACTCTGGTCAGAATGCTCCCCTCTCTGTCCTGTTGCCAAAATTACCACTTTTAACCCACACCCTCTGGCCTCTATCGCTAAAGCCCAAAAGGGCATGCTTTAGGGTTGTTTGGGGAATATTATTGTTATGAGTGACTTTTCTATCCTCACCTGAGGATAGTTTTTTTCCATTGCTTTTTCAGAAAGTGGGAGGGGGGAGAGAGAGAGAAAAACATCGATGAGAGAGAGACATATCAACTGGCTGCCTCCCACTCAAGCGCTGGCCAGGGCCTGAGCCTACAACCCAGGTACGTGCCCTTGGCGAGAATAGAACCTGGGACCCTTCAGTCCTCAGGCCAATGCTCTAACCACCGAGCCAAACCAGCCAGGGCTACAAGTGATTTTTAATATAGTTAGGGCATTAAAAAGCTCTCTTCATTTCTCTCTCTCCTTTTTCCCCCTTCCCACTTGTATCCTTCAGGTCAAGGCCAAAGACTGTGAATGCCACAGTGGTTCTCTGCTTATCTAAAGGCCTGAGGTAGGACTGGTATTAACTAAGAATATTTCAGCCACTATAAACTCTAATATCTGAAGGTCAAAAGAAGACTCAGGGGAGAACTTTTGCTCCCTTCTAACCTACAGCCAAGGTCAAGGCAAACATGTTTCCTCTTCTGTAGTACAGATTCCTTTCTCATTTATCCTCACATGGAGGGTATTACACTTTGGGGTCCCATTTTTATATGGACTCCTCACCTTGAGCAAAACCTTGGATTTGGCTCCTGTCCTCTACATCTAGTGAATTATCAGAACCTTAGTCCAGGGACATCATTGTTAGGTAGATGTCTCTGGGCTAAAAGCTGATTTTACTACTAACTTACTCCACTGGATTCCTGCTTAAACATTATTTCTGGCCTTTGAGGTTATGTCACTTTCAGCTTTTATTTTATCTTATTTCGTTTCCAGAGTTTTTAGTCGAAGAGTTGTTCAGGTACTTAATCTTATATACTGAGAAAGATAAAAGTTGTAACATATATTTTTCATCAGAAAGTTTCCCAAGTGCTCTAAACAATGGATGCAGTGGACATAATTTCCTGATTCCTTCTAACAAAAACAGCAATTATCTAGTTAACCTTTTTTAACTCCATCTAGGTTTAAGGGTAGGACATGCAAATTGTAAAGAGGAAATATTCTAACAAAGAAGGGAGCGAAGCACATTCTTCTTTGTGTGTTTTCTTTTACTTCTTTCAACCTAGTAAGTTAAGCATTATTAGCTGTATTTTTACCAATAAATAATAAGGTCAGAGAGGCTAGATAAACTGGGCAAGGACACCTATGCACTGAAGCTGTGCTTTGAACAAAGAGTCAGTGTCAAAAGAATGTGTTCTCCTCTACCCACAACACTGTTTCTCAGAAGTGCAAAATATTGTCTCATGTCCTCCTGGAACCTACATTTTCCTTGGTAAACTGGTATGCCAACTCAGGGGTGAAGAAACGGAGGTTTAAAAAAAGTCAGTGAAAAGTTCAGACACAGGTCAGGTTCATAGCAGAGTGCGCAGAGTGAGCATCCTTAGCCTTAAAAATCTTTTATTTTTATTCTTTTTGTGTGTGAAAAAGTCTTAACTTTGGGTTTATTATGCACTGTTGTGAGAAATACAATGCTCACCATGGTGGAAGATGATGCTCAGAATAGATGGCAGCTCACAACACACCATCTTCCAACTTGTTAGGCACCAGGGGCGACCCCAGCAGGACCTTCGGGATACAGCATGGGATACTGTTTTTTGCTTGCCTAAATTAATATTTTATGTGTGCTTTAGACTTGACCAAAGCTACTTCCATATTAGGGAGACTTGCATTTTCAACTATTTTGTGTGGAAAATGTGTTATGCTCAACGTGGCACTCTTGTTTCTGCTGGTAAGTTGACTAATGGCCTGTGTCAAACATGCTTAATGAGACCTTATGTCCAAGGATGCCACTTTTACACAGACAGGCTCTGGTCATGCCTGAACTGTACTATATATGTATGTACATACTATATATGTATATGTACAGGTGGGGCAAAAGTAAGTTTATAGCTGTATGTGAAACAGAGTTTATTCTTGTATTATTATTTATTAATAATTGTATTGTTTTCCATAAAAAACTGTAAACCTACTTTCACCCCACTCTGTATATGTGTATGTGTGTGTATGTGTGTGACATATACATATCCCAAGGAGATACCAATGTTTTTTTCAGTAATGAATCACTGGTGTACCTGAAGATTCTGGCCTTCTTGATAGACTCCCCTCACCCAAAAGAATGGAAACTGTTCACTCAGTAGCTAATAGGATCCATGCCTGGAATGCTTAAGTCAAAGGAATTTTTTCTCAGATAGAAATCTGAATATTAAAAACAAAAAGACAATAAACTATCCTGACACCTGGGGGAAATTCTGTAAAGATTATATATAATCAGTATTATTATTATTATTATCATCTATAAGAGAGACCAAGGAATCCAAAATAGTAACAGACCTTGTCCAAAGAAACCTAACACTATAAAATAGAAAGCTAAAGGGAAGACCAACACAAGTACAAATAAGCAAAAACTGCAGGCTCATTCTTAATAATATTCTTGAGGCCTGTTAAAGTGTTAAGCACACCTTCCCCAGGGTGTTTTAAAATGTCAATGTGACACCTAGGAAAAGGGAAACAAATGAATTTTCCTACTGTTTAAAAAAACCTCATTGCATTTGACCTTGGAGAGCACCCCTGTACTCTTCTCTGCCAGAGCAGACTCCTCTCTGGTAGAGGATTCCCATGTAAATGTCTATGTTGCAACCATGGGACGAACTGTGAGGGAAACACTGAAAAGTATGGTTTTACTAAACAGCATAAGTGATACTGTTTATTTGGAGAGGTTTCTGTTTTCTTGGCAGAAAAACAATGTAAACAAAGTCAGCTTGGTCACCATAAGCCAAGTTCTATTCAAGAAAGCCTTGCCTAGACAGAGGTCATCGACCTTCCTGATCTTGAGGACCACCAACAGGACTTCACAAGGCACTCTGGGAGCTGGGAGCAGGAAGCCTACTGTGGAGACAGGGAGCTGGCAAACCAATCCCCATGTGGCTCTCTGCTGCTCTTACCACGGCTTAAGGCCCCCAATTGATCTTTCGGCAAAAAACATCTCCATCCTACCTCCCCGCTACTCACCTTCCCCTCTAATGTCCAGCCATACTACACCTTTGCACATGCTGTCCCTTTGGGGAGTGGAACACCCTTTTCTATTCTGTGCATGGCTAATCCTCACTTATGCTCAGGTCTCAATTTAGAGCTCTCATTCCCCTGACTCCCAAATCTGGATCATGGGTCCTCCCAGGTACTCCAGAGCACCCCCAATTTTCCTCTCCGTGCACTTATCAAACTGCACCACAACCCCCCACTGGAATGTGAGCTTCTCAAAGGCAGTGACTCATGTGTTTTCTTCCTTCACTTATTTCAACTGCCTACAGGACCTGACACCTGGCAGGTGCTTAGCAAACATGTGTTGACTAACTGAATGAAGCAAAATGAGGAAGTAGAGGAGGGAAGGGAAAAATGGGGGGAGAGAGAGAGAAGTGCTTTTGAAGGAGCAGGGTGGGGTGTCCATGGCAACAGAACCATACATTTTCGTGACATCATGTTTCTAAACAGAAGTTAAATCATGACATAGCCTTCTTTTCCTTTCTGTAAATTGCAGATTGCATGCCTGTGTTTTTCTTGAGCAATGAATAAGCACACAATGAGATCCTAGAGAGATAACAACAGAGGCAACACTATCCCCTTGCTTCACCTTTTAAAAAGCGGTCACATGACTCTTCATATCAATTCTGGGAGGCAGGCAGGACAGGTGTTATTATTCCTCTCATTTTACACATGAGGGAACTGGGACTCTGGGACATATGACTTGCCAATGTCATGCGTTTATTAACTGGCAAAGCCACAGCCAGAGACCAGGCCTTCAGACCTCTGTTCAGGGTTGATTTGGGTCCACTTAGCACAACTCGTATTTCCAGCATCTTGCCTCACACCTGAGGAACAGGGGCTCAAGAGTGCAGAATTATTAGCATCTATCTAGAGCAAATTAAAATCTAATCAACATGTAATTTTATAATTTGCCTAGTTTATTCTCCATAGGTACTGTAAACAGAACTGTTGTTCAAGAGCAGTTTCTTTCAAATAAATGCAAACACAAGCTAAAAACAGGAGCTAGAAATCCAGCCAAGTTAACTAAGTCCCACAAATTGTGATTGCTTTAGCTTTTATACCTGGCTTAATGCATAATCTCCTGCCAGCACCAATGAGACACTGAGCTCCTGTTAAAAATATATTTTTGACTGATATCAAATGAAAATGACCATATTAAGCAATCAATTCATTCTTTTTTTTACAGCTTTGAGGGATAACTAGAATACAATAAATTGCACATTTTCCAAGTTTACATTGCTAATGACTTTTGACATATGCATGCACCCAAGAAATCACTACAATCAAGATAATGAACATATCCATCATCCCAAAAGTTTCCTCCTATACTTTGTAATCTCTCCCTCCCGAACTACACCACTCCTATCCCGAGACAACCACTGATCTGCTTTCTGTCATTATAAATTAGTTTGGGTTCTCTAGAATTTTATATAAATGGAGTCATACAGCATATACTCTCCTTTGTCTAGTTTCTTTCACTCAGCATGATTATTTGGAGATTCATCCCGTTGTATGTATCAATAGTACATTCATTTTACTGCTGAGTAGAAGTCCACTGTATGTAGACCCCACAAGTTATTTATCCAATCACTTATCATTTGGGCTGTTTCCACCTTTCAGCTATTATAAAGCTGTTATGAAAATTCATCTGCAAAATTTGTGTGGACACATGTTTTCATTTCTTTTTGCCAAGTGCCTGGGAGTAGAATGACTGGGTCACATGACAGATGTGTGTTTAAATTTGTAAGAAGCTGCCAAACTGCTTTTTCAAAGTAGATGTTCCATTTTATATTCCCATGGGAGTTCCAGTTCCTCTATATCCTTGCTAACATTTGGTTGGTTCAGTCTTTTTAAATTTTTACCATCATAGGAGGTGTATAGTGTTATCTCATTGTGGTTTTTATTTGCACTTCCTTAATGACTGTTATCTGTTCAAATCTTTTTGGCCTATATTTTACTGAGCTGTTTGTCTTCTCACTCTTACGTTGTAAGAGTCCTTTGTGTACATGAATAGAAGTTCTTTGTCAGATATATATTTTGAAATTTTTCTCTCCAGTCGGTGGGCTTGCCATTTTGTTCTTGTAACTGTGCCTTTGAAAAGAAAACACTTTTCTTTCTATGAAGTCCAATTTATTGATTTTTTCCTTTTACAGTTCA
Organism: Miniopterus natalensis; assembly: GCF_054644295.1. Classification (NCBI taxonomy): domain Eukaryota; kingdom Metazoa; phylum Chordata; class Mammalia; order Chiroptera; family Miniopteridae; genus Miniopterus; species Miniopterus natalensis. The sequence continues at coordinate 12,118,732 of NC_142093.1, read as the reverse complement.
TGTTCTTTTGTGTGTGATACTTAAAAATTTTGCCAAACCCAAAGCCACCAAGATTTTTTTCCTTATGTTTTCTTCTAGATGTTTCATCTATAGTTTTAGCTCTTCCATTTAGGTCTATAATCCACTTTGAGTTAATTTTATATAAGGAATGAGGGAAAAACTGAGGTTCCTCTTTTTGCTCATGGTCCAATTTTTCCAGCATCATTTGTTGGAATGATTATCCTTCTTTGTTGAATTACCTTAGCACCTTTGTAAAGAATCAATTGTCCATATATGTTTGGATCTACTTCTGGACTGAATGTTCTGCTTCATTTAGCTAGTTTTATCTTTTTATATCAATACCACACTACCTTGATTATTATAACATTACAGCAAGTCTTGAAATCAGGTAGTGTAAGTCCTTCTTCCAGCTATGCTTTTTTTTTTTTTTTAATTGTAATGGCTATTCCTGGTCTTCTGCACACATACACATTTTAGGACCAGCTTGTCAGTTCCTACAAAAAAAGTCTGCTGAGATTGTGACTGGGATTGCCTTGAATCTACAGATCAATTTGGGAGAACTGATATATTAATATTGAACTTTATGATCCATGGATAATATATTTTCCACTTATTTAGGTCTTTTTAATTTCTCTTTTATAGTTTTCAGCATATAGGTTTTATACCTCTTTAGTCAAATTTATCCCCGATAAATTTTGATGCTATTGTAAATAGTATTTAACAAAAACAATCTTTTGCAAAGAAAAGATGCAAACTCTTCCTTCTATTCTGCCTCTCTCTAATCTCCTGTCCTTCTGTTCAACCAGTATTCTATGTAACCACCATGAGCCACGATCTGAAGACTCTGGCCCATGCTGATCTTTCCTCTTTGCTCTCACTGCCTGTAACAATAAGCACATTTACCCTTATTGCATTGCAAAACTTAACATTGTTATCTATGCTGTTGTGCTCTTTAATAGTTTCTTGTACGTGTCTTATTTGCCCAATGAAATTGCAAGCTCCTTAGAAGTAAAAACTATAATTTATACTTATTTGTAAATCCACAATGCCTGGAATATATTTATAGGCTAACAGGAAGTAAGCCCTTTTTCGATGAAGGTACTCACCAAGTTCAGCAAACAAAATTTGTCTGAAACTCTAGTTTATCTGTATTTAATAATAACTTAAATTAAACAGAGAAAAACAAATATTCAATATGTATTTGTTGTGCTCAACTGTGGTCTAGGGACTAAGGGTTTCAAGGAACTGTGGATTTGCTTCGTGTCCTTAGGGAGCTCACAAGGAAGGAAAGTGCTACAGAGACCGTCCCTACATATCTAGATGGCAGTTCTGAAAGGACCCTAGGGCTTGCTGTTGGGGATGCCTAGTTTTATGATGGCTTCTGTCCACTTTCCATTTCAGTCTCTGATATGTGCAATTCTGACAAATAGCTGTTAGCATCTATGACTAAATGTTTACAAGATACAGACAGCTGTTTATAAGACACGGGCCAAATTCTACCCTTCAATATCCAAGAATTATTTTCAGTGATTTCAGGCCCATCATTGGATTCTGCATTCTGGCCCTAACCATTTCTCAATATAGTTTAAGGCTGTAACCAACTTTTCAAGCCCTTGAACCACAGGGTTCCTCCTCTCCCCCAACAGAAAATCAGTTTCAAGTTTTTTCACCACGAAGAACATGAGACCATTTAGGGACATCGTCAACGGTGTTTTTATTTTTTTTATTATTTATTTATTTAAAACATATCTTTATTGATTTCAGAGAGAGGAAAGGAGAGGGAGAGAGAGAGATAGAAACATCAATGATGAGAGAGTCATTGATCGGCTGCCTAGCCCACAACCCGGGCATGTGCCCTGACCGGGAATCGAACCCCGATCTCCTGGATCCTAGGTCGATGCTCATCCGCTGAGCCACGCCCGGCCAGGCAACGGTGTTTTTAATAAGTAGGCTGGTTAAATGGTTGGGATGTTTTGCCACTGTCACACAGATGAATGTGCAGGTCGAATGGAGAAAGACATATATGCTCAGAAATGATAGCTTAAGAGGCATCAGGAGTCAGTATGTGAGGCAGGCATTGTTGTAGATCACACAATGCATATGTCTCAGGGTTTACCTAGTTCAGAGATTAAAACATCAAAATTGCAAATAACATACACTTAGAACCTAGTCTACGTTTACAATTTATCATCTTAGCAAGTGCAGCTTTTCTGAGGTTCTCCGTATCAACCATCTCAATCCATAAACTGTAAGTAACAGAGACTGTGGAAGTGATCGGCTGTAGCAGTCATAAACAACACCGTATTTGACAGATAGCTGCTTAAACCAAACTCACTACAGAGTGCTACGGGCATCCCATCCAGTATTCTCTTGAAAATAGAAACAGTGATAGACATGTGTAAGTGGGAAAAATAAACAGTGTCACTATGGCACAGTTAATTAACAAACATTAGTTGAAAATCCACCATGCCTCATTATAGAATTGCTACTATTTATGGACCTGACACCATGGTTTTGAATTTTACTTTCTGAAACCAAGCAAGCCTCAGGTTCAATCCCAAAGAATTCTACATATCTACTGTCTGGATTAGGGGTGGAGGTGGGGGTAGCATGTCTTTTTAAATTACAAATGCAGTAAAGAAGCATCTTTTAAAAATCCCAATGGTCAGATTATAGAAGAATGATCATAATCATATGAAGTGTGTTTCCGTTCTGCTGGTGAAAACCAGCAGTCACTAATGAGGATTTTTTTAAAGATTTCAGATAGGCAGGTGAGTAGATAGGATAGATAAATTTTTACACGAAAAGACTACAGCACAAATAATCCCATGAGCTGCTCCTGTAGCCCTGTTCCGTCTTAAAGCCCTGTGCTGGGGAACTGCAGGTGCAAGGGCCTACGGTTCTTCCCCATGCTCTCACGGGAGAACTCCATGGATGGAGGAATTCATTCACTCAGCATATATTTACCAGGCACTGTGGAAGTCACAGGTGCTACACAAAACAGCCATGCTCCTGCCCATGAGATGCTTGGTTTAGTGGCCACTCACCATAGGTCTCTGGGGGGGTAATGTCTTGCCGCCACCACTTTATCAGGCAAAACTGTGCTGCAGAGGTGATCATGACAGGTAGGTGCACTTGCCAGAAAACAGTCAACAATCAAGGCTCACATCCCACAGTCAGTGACACACATAATCAAAACCCATCTCTCCATTATTAAAAGGTTTCAATTCCTTATGATCCACAATGTTACAATAAACAGTACAGAATAACAGGATAAGCTACCACCCTTCCTCACCACTGTTTCAACTTGACTTGCCTTTCCCTCGCCCTCCTCCGCTCCTTTCTTCCTTAGAATATACTTCTCATCTCATCGCTTTTGCTCTCTATGTATGTGATAGTAATGGTAATGTCCTCTAAAATGTCCCCACATAAACACAAAAGTTCCTACCCACATTTTTTGTACTTGTTTCACAGTAATCCAGTGGGCGGGGAGGGAAGGGGGGGCCGGGGCTCAGAAGTAAGTTGGGAAAGACTGACCACAGATAAAAGAAGTAGGGTAATGGGTACCTGAGGTTCATTACACTATCCTACTTTTATATATTTTTTAAATTACCCATAAAAAGGTTAAAATAAAATAAAATATTTTTAAAAACCTTATCATTACCACAACATTTTCTCACACAGTGGTTGGCTAAGGTAGGAATTAACCATGGATTTGCAGGCATGACAGAAAGGCATTAACTCTGCATTTATGAGTCTCTGTCTTTTAAAATAAGGAAGGAAGCCCTGTCTTTAACTCTCTCCCTTTCACTCCTCTTTACCATTCCCCACAGTAAATCCTACCTTTGGGGATTTGCCTGCTTTTAAAGAAAGAAATCAGTGATATTTCACTTTAGACCAACTCTCTTAGCAGCAGGCACTTTAAACTATCACATTTTAGAATAACTTTCATGAAAAAGATATGGTTAAAAAGGCAGAAAAACTTCAAACATTTAAGATAAATATTGAAAAGAAAAGAAATGCGGTGATCCAGGTAATTCGCTTCACTTTCTCGTTACCTGGTCCCTGTCTGCTTTCACAACTGGGAAGACTCATGCACTGACCCCTGCCCGGGGATTATTTGTGTACCGATATGCACTCAAAAAAAAAGCCTCAGGTGTAAGACTGGAATCTGAGACCTAATATATTTTCAACATAACTGAAGTTAAATATTACAGGAATTCAAGTCAGCTCCAGGATTGTGCCCAACAAAGTTTCTGGCAGACGTGCATTCTGGATCATTCATGAAGCTATTTAAAATTGCTTGACAGGTAACCACGCCGATTTTAAAGATCAAAACACAGGTGTGTATCAGGGTTGCACAATTCTGCAGCAAAGACAGAACATGAGATCATTCCACCTAGAAACAGACCCAAACACAAACACCCACCTGGGACTCAGGTGTATGGCTCTGTCAGCAGGCAGATGAATTTAGCTCTGGAGTTTTGTTATAATTATGTTTTGATAAGAAATGAGGTTTTGCTATATTAACCTTCAAATGGGTGGGTCTTTTTAGCTGGCAAGCATCTTATATACTTACCTATATGTTCTTTTTAACCTATTCAAAGAACTATTTTTCAATCTAAATGAATTATAGTCTCCCAGGATTTAAACAGACTTTTTTATTCTTTTCAGCCTCGATAAACATGAGCAACGCAAAAATTTCAGGACAATAGAAGGCATGTTTCCATCTCACTATGAACCAAGAAAGAAAATTATCAAGATAAAGTCTCTTATAAGAAGATAAGTAACTTAATTAAAGCCACCTCACAAACTAGCGTGGGCACTTCATCCAATGATTCATTTAATATTAATTATCTCTTATATGTAAGGCACTACACACTGTTTCATGAATTTTAAAACTACTGCGGGGGAGGGGAACTGAATGGAGGCAGTATAGGTAATCTTCGCAAGTCATGATCCTGGATCTTTGGTTAAGGGTCACAGTAAGCCAGAGATTGATCTCATTTGCAAAAGAAGGCTAACAATAGCAAAGGCGTTGCCGATCCAACTGAACAAGTGTACACTTATCTCCTGTGCCCAGATGCAGAGTTTATTGCTCAACAGACCAGGACTTAAGTTTTACGTGAATAAGAACATGAAGGAAAGTTATGTGTGTATCTTTGTGAACAAATAACTATGTTGTTACTCTGATATTAGGCTTTCCCAAGAGAAACACTAAACCTTCCTTAAAAAAGAAAACAAAGAAAAACACAAACATAAACAGGAGATGCATTTTGTACACCACCACCATTTGGTTAACAGATGTTGGCATCTGCCTTCAGCTCTCACAAACAATCAATGTCCTGTATTTTTGTGCAGCATCTTCTGTCCAAGAGTAACATGAAAGCTGTGTGGCTGGTCTGACAGTGTGTCTGCAGAATCTGTTTAAGGATTATAACGGGGTGAACACCTGTCAGGCTTGTTTGGATGCTGTCTCAACCATGATTGGCTCTGTGAAAGTGGCCGCTGGGCTGGAGAAATGTTCAGTCTTTTCTAAAGTAAGCCCAGGCACCATCACTTGTCACCATGTGCTGTTGCTTGCTTTCTTCATGCCTCATTATTATATGACCTTCATTTATACTGAGGAAAGAAGAATATTTTGTGAATTTTCCTGATTCCCAGGGATGTTTTGGATTAATGGGAATCATAAATGACAAACTTAAAAAAACAACACTCACTTCTGGATCCAACAGAACTGGGATCCAGTTGCTACCTTATTACTGACAATCTCCCCAGCGCTAAGGGCAGTCACGTAACTCCTCTGGATTTCAGTGTCCTAGTCTGTAAAGTTGGAGGATTGGACTAGATTTGTGTTTCCCAACCTTTTTGGGAGTGAGGGACATTTTAACAAATCAAAACCTCTCTTAGACTAATCAAATGACAGCAGTTATACTTTAAGAATCTGCACAGTTAGAAAACATACAATGATAAAAAGATACTTTTGATGTAGTTAGCATTGGAAATAAAATTCCATCTTACTAATGGCAGCAGAGTCTGCACTCATGTTTAAAGTAATGCTGTGCAGATGTTGGACATCATTTATTTAGTCTGAAAACAACACTGGTTTACATAGGAATTTGCAGTCTTTGCAGTAACTCCATAGCAGATCTTCCCACCCTAACATTGTCTTCTGTTTAAAAGGCTGGGAACCCTGAACAATACAGATGCTCCAAATCCTCTCTGGCACTGACCCTCCATAATTCTACTCCTACCACCACCGTTTCCTAGGCCATGTTATTTTGAGCATGGTCATCGGCTCCAACACATTGCCATCCGTCCCATACATTCCATCCCATCCCCCCAAAAAGCAAAGAGAGAGAGATTCTGGGGGGAACTATCTCTTTGAATCTGAGACAACATCTGGGGGCACCCATACTTGGCTTCCTCCAGAAAACCTGTGGCTGTCGGTAAAAAAACAAAAAACAAAACTGAATGGAGGAGAAAGGATGCTGTTACCCACCCCAACGCAGGTTTACAATGGTTATTTCTCCAGCAGTTCAGAAGAGGTTTCCAGTATCACTGAATAGTTTGAGGCCCTAAAGTAGTGAGGCCAAAAGTGGAAGTCCAGATAAACCCAGATGGTCTTCATAGTCCTTGGGAACTTCATTATTAGCATCAGTTTATAATATACATATGTATTGCCTAGGCAAGCACTACACAGTGATAAACTCAGTTATGTTAGAGCCATCTTAATGGACTAATTTCTCAAAAAGGACATGAGACAAAGCTGCATAAACAGTTTCTATTTCTGAAGGAAAAATATTCTGATATTTGCCTTTGGTAAACTTTTACTACTCAACTTCTGTTACTATTACTCCAAGTTCTTTAGATGGTAACAAGGTCCTTCCATACATCAGTGCCAATTCTTTGGAAGTACTTTCATAATCCTGCCCAACCAACCATCAAGAGCTCCTGTTCCTTGCTGGTGGCCATGCAAAATGGTACAGACACTTCGGAAGACAGTTTGGTGGTTTCTTATAAAGCTAAATGCTGCTACCTCACATCCCAGCAATTGTGCTCCTTGGTATTTACCCAAAAGAGTTGAACACTTATACCCACACAAAAACCTGCACACAGATGTTTATAGCAGCATTATTCATAATTGCCAACAGTTGGAAACAACCAAGATGTCCTTCAGTAGGTGGATGGATAAATAAACTGTGGTGCATCCAGACAATGGACTATTATTCAGTGCTAAAAAGAAATGACCTATCATGTCATGAAAAGACATAACTGCAAACATATTACCTTACCTAACCTTAAATGCGTATTATATAATATGTTACCTTAAATGTACACTACTAAGTAAACAGATAATTACTATCAATGGTGAAAAAGAGAGCTCAATGCCATTTATTTATGCCTTTGTCCCCAAACTATAAAATGCACACAAGTTAGCCCTAAATTGTAGAAATAACCTTAAAAAACAAAATCAAAAGGAAACAAATACCTTTCTAAATAGTTATCCCATGAACTATCTTGGGTAAAATATTTAACAATCTTTACCATCCAAAAGTTATTACTTTTATACAATCCAAATCTTCCTGTTATAGATCTGCCTCTTTTTCTGTAACTGACCTCTGTCAATTACTTATCTTCACATCTCTGGTAATTTTTATGTAATCCTTCTTGTCTAAGTGAATTAAAAAATAATCAGGCACCAAACTTAAAGTAAATCTTGAAATTAGGACTTCTCTGGCTAGATCAGGCCAAACCAATTTAATAAAATGTGACATGATAGCCTGGCTCTATTACATATTATGGCTCTCTAATCAAAAGGGATTCCTGGAATAAAAGAAAGTCCTACAGTCTAAGAAAGGAAATGTCTTGGCATAAAGACAAGTGTGGGGATGTAGCAGGGTCAACATATTATGGCTCACGGGCCAAATCCAGCTTGCTGCCTGTTTTTGTGAAGCTTTACTGGACACAGCCATGTTTATGAGTTTATATGTTGTCTATGGCTGCTGTTTCACTCCACTGGCAGAGATGAATCGTTGGCCCACAAAGCATAAACTATTTACTATATGGCCCTTTACAGAAAAAGTTTGCTGATCCCTAACTTAGAATCCATCTTTGCCCCAGACGAGTTCATGTTGGAGCTCCAGGGTTCAAATTGGGTCTTCTCTTTTCCATCTTACTCTTGCTTGCTACATAAGCTCATCTAGTTTCAAGATTCTAAATGCCACCTATCCACCAACAACTCCTAAACATGTCTCTCCAGGCCAGACCGCTCCCCCGAGCTCCAGATTCACAGATCGAGCTGTCTAATGAACACATCCACTTGGGGAGCTAATAGACATCTCAAGCTTAATGCATTCAAAACCTAATTCCTGATCTCTGCCCTCCTCCTTCTTTACCCACGGTATTTTTTATTTCAGTAGAAGGCAACTCCATTCTTCCAGTTGAACCAATAAAAACCAGCAAAACAAGACCTCTGAAATTACCCTAATTCCACTCTCACATCACATCTACCTCTATCTATCAGTAAAAACGCAATATATCTAGAAACCTGCCATTCATCACTTCTATCGCCATCACTCTGCTCAAAGCTACCAACAGCCCTCACCTGGATTCTTGCAGGAGCCTCTTAACTGGTCTCCTGGGTTCTACCCTTGTCCCTTTCATCTATTTCATGACAGTGGTCAGAGTGATCTTGTTAAAATGATAATCAGCTCTTGTCATTCATCTTCCCCACTGCCACCCTCCCCTCCCACTCTGCTCCAGCCACAACGGGATCCTTGCTGGTCCTTGACCACTCTCCATGAGCTCCCACCCCCGGCCTCGGTGCTTGCTGATTCCCCTCCCTGGAGCACTCTGCCCCAGATATATGCACGGCTCACTCTTGGACTTTACTTCTGCTCGAATGTCACTTTCTCAGTGAGGCTTTTCCCCGACCACTCGATCCAAAAAAACAACTTCATCTTGCAATCTCACCCCACTCACATACCCTGTTCCTTCTTCCCTGGTTTATTTTTCTCCATTTTTCTTGTTTATTTTGTTGTCTGTCTCCACCAGCTAGAGTGCAATCTCCATGAGGTCAGGAATTTTTGTCTATTCTACGCAGTGTTGTATCCTCAGTGCCTAAAACAGTGCATGATACACAGTAAGTGCCCAATAAATATTTGTTCAATGAATGAATGAATGGGTGTATAGGCCTTCCCAAAGGTTTATAACACAGTCCTATGGAAAACACCATTTCTGATTTTATTATGAAGATTAATGGGAAAATTAAAACTCCTCAGTAAAATGTGCTTCATAGACAAGCTGGCTGGACAGCACCATTCTACGCTAAAGCAAGGGGTCCTGTCCCTCCATAGTGTTTCTGTTTGCTTTTCACTTGAATACCTGTACTCTAAAGCAGTTTATGGTTAAGTTTTACCTTTCTTTTCTTCCTCCTAATTCTCTTAACCTTTATAATCCCTATTTCTCAATCCTGTCTTTGTTTTTTTTCTCCTGGATTATATCCAAGACTTGCAAACCCAAAGGTCATGTACCAACTTGTACCACTGAATGCTTTAAGCTGCTGTCATCAATTTCTTGGCAGTACATCACCAAACGATGTATTGATAAGTCAAACAGAAGTGACAATATCAGGTCACTCTAAAAACTACGCCTGACTGAGTTAGAAGTCTAAAAACGGCAGGGGAAGATCAGGGACACTGTGGTCCCAGCATGAAGCCGGTCTGCACACACTAAAGCCACACTCAGAATGACCCAGAAGCCTTCCTCCTGCTGGATCCCGGAGCTGTGCTGGGTCACTGCAGTTGCTTTTAATGACTTCAAGTATACCTCCTGGGACTCTGCATGCTGGGACATCCCAGAGAGCTAATTTTATAAATCCCCTCCTTTACCCTCCCACGGTTGTTTGGATCTGAGGGATCTGACAGACTACCAGGTCCTTTGAAGTCTTATAAGTCCTAGAGGCTTGGACTACATGGAGAATTATATGGACCAAAGGGGAAAAAGTAAATAGAAATAATGATGTATAGATTAGTCAGTTTTTGCTCAGTTTGGGTCTTGTCAAAAATAAACAGTAACCTATACAAGGGCCATCCCCCCCTAAGCTAGAACTGCAAGCAAGAACTGAATGTTTGTGCCCCCCTCAAACTCTTATGTTGAAGCCCTCTCAGTATGATGGAATTTGAAGAAAGGGCCTTTGGGAGGTAGTTAGGGTGAGATGAAGTCATGAAGGTAAGGCCCTGGTCCAATGGAATTAGTGCCTTTATAAGAGTCTTAGAGAGATCGCTCTCTCTGCCATGTGAGAACACAACAAACAGGCAGCCATCTGCAAGCTAGAAAGAGAGCCTCACCAGAAACTGACCAGACTGGCTACCTTGAACTTGGATTCCCGCCTCCAGAATTGAGAAATAAATTTCTGTTTGTTAAGCCACCCATTCTACGGTATTTTGTTACAGCAGCCTGAGCAGATAACATGAGGTTTTGGATTTTAAAAACTGCTTTAGTCTCAAGTCCCAGAAAGCAAATTTGGAATGCTCTGTTGATGAAACCCTAAACTTGATTTCTTCTGCTGCTAAACAAAAGAGTACAGGAACATGTGTCCATTACACACACACACACACACACACGCACGCACACACACACACACTTCTGCTCTGATGGGCAGCCACACCTTGCTGAGACAAGGTTTTCTTTTTCTTTGTAAAGAAGCATAAATTGATAGAAACAGTAGTTCTGGGATGTCCTGGGGGAAAAGGACAGGGCAGGGCAGGGTCCCATAGCCCTGGACTTCTGGCCCAGTCCCCTCCCAGTATTATTCTTGTCCCAAAGAGCCACTGAAACAGAACAAGGAGGCAGATACATGCAGGGTGGCCATGTTGGAGCTAAATGTGGGTGTGCAGGGGTATAAAACACAGCTGCATCTTGCCTGCTTTGTAACCATTCGGAGGGGATCCTTCAAGCTGTTCTAAGAGCCTCTTCTTGCCTTTTTAATGAGAAAACAATGCAACGAATATGGAACCATTAGAAATGGGGGAACAAACACATGTATATGATCGCAGATGCTCCCCAGAGCCCTGAACAAATGCACTCATCTGCTCATGCTATCAGATACCAGAAAACAGGAATGGTCAGTTCTGTTAAGGATAATATGCTGGCTAATGTAAACACACAGACACCTCAAGATGAACAAAATAAAACCCAGAAGAGGTAGGTAATCTTTAGCAGGGTTACAGTTCCCGAGTCCCTCTGACTCTCGGTTCCCTTTTGGTCACATCCCTGAACTAAACTCTGAGAAGCATATAACACATTAAGAAAGCCCTCTGTTCTAAAATTATACACTCAAAGAAACCAGTAGTCATTGTTTCAAAGTCAACTGAAGGAAGAAAAAAATTAATTTTAAAACCCAAAGAAAATAAAGTCTTAATTTATAACTTTCTTTGACACACATCTCTTAAAAATCACTAACCATGCCAAGTGCTACACACACCCTAGGAAAGCCAGCTCTGGAACTAATAATATAACTTGTTAATTCATATGGAATTGTGAGGTGCCCCAAGCAAGGAGTAAATGAAATTCTCAACCACAGTTGTCCAATTAAAAATGTGCACAGGGCGCTAAACATAAAAAACAATTAGAATACAATGAGATTTCCCTCCTTCTTTCCCATCTTTAGTTATTATTAGTAAGAGAAAACATCAATTGCTTAAAAAAAAAAGTTTTCATTACAGGAAGACCTACTGGACAGGAAAACAAAAACGGACTGCTTCACCTCTCCACTCCCTAGCCAGAAGGTGCCCCAACCATCAAATGAACGATCCTCTCTCCCTAACAGCCTTGCAAATACACCTGATGGCTGACACCTCCAGCAGCGAAGAACAAACCATTTCTGAAGACAAAACAAAGGAGGCAAATAAGGTAACATACGGACGGGAAAGTCTGAAAACTATCAAGTCCTATAGAAACATGAGCATCCCACCACCATCTCTAATCATTTAACAGGTATGACTTACACCAGTCCTCCACAGCAGCCATATGTACACAGATATTCATCGCTAGTTACAGTAGCAAAAGACTGAAAAAAACACACCCTCGTATGTCAATCAACAAGGATTTGGTTAAATAAATTACCTTACTATCATTCAGTGGACTGATCTGGCTTAAAATGGAACAATCTCCACAATACACTTTTAAGTTAAGAAAAAAAAAGAAGACTGGGACATACTGTGTATGATACGATACCAAAAAGTGGCAGAAAGGATACATTCGTATACCCTTGCACACTTGTGAAGGACACACAGACTTGTAACTGGCTGTCTTTGGGAAGAGGCACTGGAAGTCTAGGGGCTCTGGGGTTGTACTAGATATCCTTTTTTATCATTTTCTTTGCTTACAATTTTTTGCATCTTTTTATGGATATACTGTTTAATTTTTCTTTAAAAATGTTTTAAAATGTGAGGGAGAAAGGAATTACTTGCTAAGCTAAATTCTTTTCCTTTATGCTTATGAATCTATTTACTATCTTAGAACCATAAAATACAAGACAATAATAATAAAAAATCCTCTAACCTCCCTTTGACAGTTACATGATTCTGTTGTAGTTCAAAACATCTACAAACAACTTTTCAAAATGTGATACCATCAATGAATCGTAAAGGTGGAGCGTAGCTTTTAGCTATTTTAGGGAAGAATATTTCTTACATTTTAATTGTTCTATATTTTCATCAACATCTAAGTTAATTATTTTAATGGCAACTGGTAGATAGAGTTAATATTCCTAGCTTTTTAAACACACTAATTGTGATACTTTGGGTATCAAATAAGTCAAAATATTGGCTCTATTTATTAAAAGTATTCAAGTAACATTTTTCAGAATAGAACGTAGTGCATGTTCATTGTAGAAAGCTTGAAAAATAAGAGAAAAGCACAGAGGAAAATTAAAATGATTCATTACCTTACCATTCCAGAGAAAACCTCTATTAATTCTGATGTATAGTCTCCCCTTTTTATTTCCAATGCATGCAAATACATTTATTTTACATAATTGGAGTCAAACTGCACATATTGCTTAAAAAATCTACTTCAATAAATCATCACCCTTACTTATCTTCTGTTTTATAACTTCTGTGTTTAAGATTATAAAATATACATTACTTGTAATATTTCAAAGATAAATTTTTAATTTTTTTTTTTGTTTCAGTCCTTCTGATAAATGTTAACAGAAAAAAATTTTAATTACCCAAAATTAAAAGTGAAATAATAGGAGAAATAAATAGGAGAAATTTAAATAATTTAAAAAAATAAATCATGGTGTGTGTTTTTAAAAATCTAAAGCATTTATACTTTGGAAGTTATTAAAGTTTAAAACTGAACAAAGACTTCTGGAATGCCCTATACTATAAATATATTTCCACGCCATTAGTTACTTTTTAAAATGGCTAATGGGATTCTGTTATACTGATATGTCATAATATACAAATCAGCCCTTATTACTAGATATTTAGGTTGTTTCTTTGAAGAGGTCATGAAGAACATAAAGGCAGGTAAATAAATGCTTGTAAGCTACAAAGGCCCTGCCCACCCAGATTAGAATTATATCAATATATTGAAATCCTGGAGAAACAGGCATGTACCTTGAAAAAATGTTTAACAGATATTATCAAGTTATCTTCCAGAATGGGTAACGAGCAACAATGTCATCAATATTGGGCATACTAAGAGTAAAATAAAAATGTCTTTTAAAATGTAAGTCATTTTTTCTCCCTTAACCAGACACCTACCTATAACAAGAATTAAAGTAACATGTTTCAGGCTTTGTTACCACAGCTTAAAATAAAATTCCAATATATGGCGTAAGGGCTCTTAAAAACTGACCCATAATCCTTACAGGGGGTTATGAAGAAGTAACGTTTTAAATAAACCCATAATAAAATAGTTAGCCAGGTCTTCAATGTGAGAAGATAAGAAGCCCACATATTGGAGCTCAGCTAAAATTTTCACCAGTTTTCTCAGAGGCACCACCACACCATGAAGAAGTATAAGAAGCCAGTAGTGTCAAACCAATAAATGGCTGAGTTATAAGACTGAACTCAGACCTATAGTGTTGTTGTATTTCTGAAAGTTGGGTTGAATTTACTGATTTGGGGAGCAGAAGGGAAAGCAACTATCCCGGACCATATGGGAAGTGTTTAACCTTTCAAAACCGCAAAAGGGGGGAGATTCGGGAATAAATAAAGGGAAAATATTCATAGCCACTAGGAGCGATCCTTGCCACACAAAGCAGGTTGGTAAACTTCCATGATTCCACACCAAGCCACACGTACACTCCCAGAAATAGCAGGCCATGGCTTATAAAAGTACCAAATGTACTCTGGTTATAGCACACGAGCCTGGGAGTGATGGCCTTCCAAGGAAATTAGATTCTGGCTAAATTATTTAATTTGGTACAAAGGATGCAACTTTTATACTGGTCGAAGAATGAAAGGACCTATTATATCCCTCCTACACAGGCGACTCTGGCCCCTTATGAAAAAATGGCTCAGTTCTGCGCTGGACCATCTTTGACGGTATCTCCCGAGTCTGGGCCACAGGAACACCTTATAGGTCAAAGTGCGTTCGTTACATTGGGTTCCTTGAGGGTTTCTGTAACAAAATACCCTTGGATGGGGCCCAAGAAAGTCTTTCCAAATAGTAATGAAAACCCTCATCTATTCGAATAAATAGAATTTGGCTCTGACATTTACTAGCTGTATGGTCTTGGGAAGTTATTAGCCTCTGTTTCATCATCAGTAACCAGGAAGATAGTAATGGTGCCTCCTCATGGATAGAAATGCAGGTTACATAAGCCAATTCAGAAAAAACACTTAGCATCTGAACATTATTAACACCTCAATTTGATAGGTACTATAGGTTAACTACTTTGGAATATGTAAAGTAACTGAATCTCAGCCAATAAAGTGTCGTCTACCAAAGGGACTTAGCAAACTTTAATAAATAGATTAAAATGACCTGTCATTAACTATTGATTACTTATAAATAGATGTATTCCTGAAATCCTTAAGGATACTTAAAAATGTTTTCCTTTGTTAACTCACTTAAACATTCCTTTTGAAACTCTCTAGTTACTGACTTCAACAGTTCTGGAGGCTACAAGTCCAAGATCAAGGTGTTGACAGAACTGTTTTTTTTCTGAAGCCTCTCACGCTGGCTTGCAGATGCCTTCTCCGTGTTTTCACGTGCTCTTCCCTCTGTATATGTCTGTGTCCTAATTTCTTCTTTGTATATTGGATTAGGGCCCACCCTAATGGCCTCATTTTAACTTAATTACCTCTTTAAAAACCCCATTTCCAAATGCAGTCACATTCTGACATACTGGAGGTTAGGACTTCCAACTATGAATTTTGGGGGAGCACAATCAGTCCATAACACCAAATATGTACTGTCACTGCATAAGAGCCCTCCCTGCCCCTTTTCTGTAAGATACACACTGGATTTTTAAGCGTGGTATGCAAAATGACCTTATCCATTATCCACCTGGCTTCTATCTTACTCTTCCAGCTCCAGCTCCTGTATCTTCTGTTCCTGCGCTTGAGATACCGACCCACTGAACCAATGATCATTTTCCACACATACTCTCTCATACTTCTTGTCTCTGGGTATGCTGTTCTCTCTGTCTAGAATACTTTCACATGTCAGGAACTCTGTGAAGTTATTTTTGATGCCTGAGGCAGAGCCAATTATACTCTTCCCACTCCTCAAACAATCTTGAACACCCTACTATTATGGCATGTATCACCCTGAATTGCAATTAACTCTTTACAGGTCTTTTCCCCCCAGTGTACTGGGAATTCCTTGAAGGAAGGACCACATCTGTTTTTGCTCATTGCCGACTCCTTTGCACCTGGTGCAGACTGGTACACAGCAGGAGTTAAACAAAAATATTTCTTGAAGGAAATGAATAAATAAATGAAAGTAAGAACAAACCAATGAATGAGAAAAGGGTTTAATTTCTCTTTAATGCCGAGTACAGTGGTATGGTATTCACCAAACTCAGTATGTGCTCAATAAGTGACTGCTGAACAAAACACTAATTAGCCACAGGAGAAAACCTGAAATAGTGAAGAGGTCTGGAGTCAGTTACTCTGAGAAAAGCTGTGGAGGCTGATCATTTTGGGGTAAAAAGAAAATGGATTTTGAAAAGTCTATAAACTTCAGGGAATAAATGCCAGGACACACGTGACAAGGCAATGTGAGCTTTACTCCGATCCAAGAACAAAGGGTTCCTGGTTTAAGCTATGGAAGGGTCTGTTCCAGAAAGCAGCTGGGCAGAATTTCCTCACACGAACAGCTCTTAATGTATGGAAAAAGAAAAGAGCAAAACAAAACAAGCAAAGGCAGCAAAAGGGAATAATTAGTATAAACGGGTTTTTTAAGTGCATTGGACAAACCCCAAGGAAAAAAATGTTGTGGGATAAACATCTGTTCACTCGGAACACGACAGCCCCTGACAGGCTCTGTGGCCTGTGTGTGTCCTTATGTGCCCGAGGTTTATGTTTGTGCTTCCACTGCTCAGATGGCCCAGACACTGGCCCAGAAAGAGGCCTGTTCCAGGCCAGGACGCACTCCACTAACTTTAATCGGGGCTGGGGGGGGAGGGGGGGTGGGCGGGTAACTCTCACTCAGTTGTGTTTGACATGACAAAACCACATCGAAGGGAAGAACAAATACCAACGTACGTGCCGAACTGCCTTGCTCTATTTGCACAGGTTTCCACCAACATTATATTTTTACTGCTTGCAGTTAGAGGGATTAGCATCTGTTTCCCATCCCTATGATCCTTGCTATCAGGACAGTAAGTACAATGAGTTAAAAGAGTCTGTTTCCTTGCAATCAGTCACGGATGCTAGAAGTCTCTGATACCGTGGGAAAATTCTCCAATCTCTGGTATCACCTGTTAGTTTCTGCCTCCCCAGTTAAGTAGAGGTGAGCAACTGTGGGACTAGAGATGAAGCTACATGGGAACAATCTAGCCAATTTCAGTGGGCAGTGTCTAGGGGTGGGTGGCCTTAATTCCCCTTCTCATGACACTAGATCACCTCACCTTAGAGTACTGGGCCACATGGGTCCACATGTCAGTACTCTGACCCAGGCCCATCGGCTGAGCCCATCCTGCACAAAGGTCACTCTTCGGGGTACACTGTGCGAAGGTGGAGGCAGACTGCCTCACCCTGCATCTTCCTTTCTGGTGTGGTAAAGACTTTTCTTACTCTGCCATCCAATTTACTTCCTTCTTTCTCTAAGGCCCAGTGATCTCAGTTTTTCATTATTCTCATGGCATTAATGCCTAAATCTGGCATTTTATTAGAAACCAGACAGGGTGACTGTCTCATGCTTCATCCCCAGACCTCTGTTTCTTGCTCTATGTGATCTATACAGGGAGGTAAAAGCACGTTAACTGTGGTGCCCTGATCACTGAAGTCATATTTGATTTTTTTTTCCAGACATACATTTTTGGTGACCTGCCTCAAGTCCAGAAAAATGCTTCTTTTCCCTTAGAGACATATAGCTCTCTATATGTCTACAGCCTCCTGGTATAGCCAGCTACTGAATTACCCTATATAACACAAGAGGCCACATTTAACAGAACTATTTTGAGAGTGGCCAGTCCACCTACTGAGTTGGCTGGAATACGTAGCAGCAGTCAGAGCTTCACATTCAGAAGGTCATGGGGAAAGCAGAGTGGCTGCAGGCGGAAGGCATGTGGAGAAGAGCAAGAACTTCACCAGGGAGAAATGCCATAGGCCAGCCCCAAAGCACAACGCCAACACCTTTCCTTTAGGGCATCCCACTCTATCTGTCCACACACTCACAATAAAAAGTGTTTAAGCATAAAGATATTTGGTACCAGTTTTGATTTTCTACAGAATTGTGATTTAAAAAACAATTTATTTTTATGGATTGAATGGTTGCTCCAGTTTAATTTTATATAAGGGGGCAGGGGGGAGCTGATATCTAGCAGTTAAGCAAGTCTTTGTCACCAAAGGCCTGTGACACAAATCTCAATGATATTTCATGGGGACATGGATAGCTTTCCTTCGTTTGTGGCTATAATTGCTGCTGGAGAAGCCCCAACGTGTAAAGGTTGATGCTTCTGAATGTGCTGAAAGATGCTGGAACTGAACCATGCAATGACAGCCATCAAAATGTCACCGATGCGGTGTCATATTCAGTCAAGATGCTGAAACTTCAAATGTTTGACTAACTATTCTTGCCATGGAGGGAAGAGGGCTACCTGGCCGGCTAGTGGGGAAACGAAATGAGGCCACGTGCACAGCACTTAGTAAGGAGCCGCCGGCAAGAAGTGGGCCACAGCAGGGAGCTCCAGGCACTGGGCGATTCCTAAGTGCAGTGGGCTGTGCCAGGCACTCCTCTCAGTGCTTCACATAACTCCACCCCATTCATCCTCACAACTAGCCGTATGCCCAGTTCACAGGAGACAAACTGGCACACAGAGAGGTTAAGGAACTTGTCCAGTATTACCCAGCTAGCAGGTATTGGATCCAAACACAGCTCTGCCTGACTCTGGGGTCTATACTTTAACTATCATAAGCATACTCTTGCAGAAAGTGGAATACATTTCAGGTGCCTTTTATCTTTACTGCCCCAGTGTGAGTCTCACACTCAGAGCCCAAAGAGGAAGATTTCTTCTGCTTGGCCTCAACACCTGCTGGAAGGAGCATAAAAAAGCAAAAGTACATTTCAAATGTCTAAATAATTTCTGTTTAAATGACTGAAACAGAATCACTTGCCCATAAATTCCAAAGGCTTCATTTGAAACCACTTGTATTCATTGCAGGAATTAGTAACTTGTCTGAAGAGATGGTTACAATAGCTAAAATGTAAACTTTTGCTAATTAAGGGTGCAGGAAACACTATAGTCTAGTGAATTTTTGAAACTGAAAGCAAACAATAGGATGTCGAAATATTTGGTTCTAGATCTATCGGAGTCCATGTCTGGCTTTAAATCAAATAATTAAAGATCTCACTCCTCAGTTTACCCCAATTGCAAAATGGAAATAATGCCTCACTCAACACACGAGCGGTTAAATTAGTTGCAGCTGTGCCAGCCTGGCACTGAGTAACTGCTGTGCAAGAGTCTTCGACCGCAAAAGAGCAAACTGGAGGGGGACAAGTGCCAATAAGGACACACCCACTGTGTTCCCTTTCAGACTATGAATGCAGGGCTCAGCACTGCTTAAGGGGTTTCAGGATAAGATCCAGGCCAGGCCTGCCACAGAGCTCTGCCTCACCCTGGCTTGAAAAGTGGAAGGAGAGTTTGGGTTCTAAGGAGTTCCAGAACAAAATGAAGAAGGACCTTTGAGATACTTTGGAAGACTGGACTAAATTAGAGACACTTTGAAAATGGGCAAAATAAACTGGTGTATCTTTACCTAATCTGTATCAAATACCTGCTTTCCACTTACTCCCAGCCCAACTCTGTCCCCATTGCTACGCCCAAGCTCTGGAGTCATTTGCAATAGAAACCTGCTCAAGCTTGGGTGGATCACTGGCTTCCTCCAGCACCACCTAGCCCCTGGAGCCACTCCCAGAACCCTACGGGTCACAGAGCAGCCCTGGGGTTCAGGCAACTCAAAATAAGAATGTGCCAATTACTGTCCCTCCCCAAAAAGGGCAATGGTTAGACATGTGTGCTCTGCTGCACAATGGCATTTTTCAAATGCTTTATAAGCCACTTAAAAAGAAAACTGCCTACCCATAATTCTCTGAAAATGTCTGAGTGGTTTAAATAATTGCTCAATGATGAGCCTTTCCTCCAAGGGGAAGCTACTGGAAAGCTGGCTCTTCACAACTAGAAATCTTGGGATCATTGTGATTATAAGCCACCATTAATAAACCCACAGAGAACCTAACGGTATTCACTTTGTGGTAGTCTCCAGAAATTTGACTAAGTTACATTAAATTAAAAGAAAAAAAGCATGAATAGAATAGTCAAAATCTTTCGCGTAGCAGATTCTGACAACTATTAGACCACAAGTTTCTGTCCTTTCCAAACTCTCCTCTTCATCACTTTCTAACACTCACCAAATCACACCCTTTGCTCATTAGCTCACGCTCACTATTTCATTACGATGCCCCACATACCTACTCTATTTTTTAAAAACTATGTATTGTGTCCCTCTCCATGATCGCTTCATTCATTTCTCTGGATAAATGTGTATGTAATATTTGTATGTGCTAGATGCTAATGTCTGTGCCCAAAAAAGCCACCAAATATTTAGAAAGTACCTCCAGGGGCTCAACTTTTAATTACGAAGAATGGAAGGGAATACTGAAAAGCACACTTACGTGACCGTGTGCACGGCGATTACGCGCACACGCGTGGCTGTGGTGGGCTCCGCTAAACTGCTGCCCCTGCAGCCCCGCACCGTGGCTGAGCGAACGGGAAAGCGCTGTCACCATGTGTGACGGGCCTGACCCAGCTGCTGCGGTGGCTGAGGGCCTGGCGACGCAGCGGCTACCGCCTAGACACACAGTGAGCTCTGAGCATCCTAGGACCCAGCAGAAAAAGGACATACTAAGCACCAATAATTTTCTGAGTTGTTTGTTTGTTTGTTTTTTGAGGATATGAAGCCCCTCTGGATCACTACCCTTTACCTAATGGCTGAGATACAGTCAGGACCACTAATGATTAAACACCCATACTGGCCTCCTCACAGTGCCTGAAAATGCCAGGTACACGCTTGCCTCTGAATATAGTTCACATGTCCCTTTTGTCTGGAATGCCCGTCCTCTCCTTCACCTCCTAGGAACACTTCATTCTTCCTTCAGTGTGCCAGTCGGAAGCCACCCTTCTGTGGATCCTTGGCCTCAAGCAGACAGTGTTCACAGCGTACAGACTGGCTGTGTGCATCCCCCCCAGAGAGGGCATCACACTGCTCAAGCCAGTCCCTGTGTGCTGGTCTCTCCCCGGAGAGCCACATTCGACTTGAGGGCTGGACATCGGCATCCTAACTCTACACCCTGGAACAATGTGAGCATAGTGCCTGGCATGTGAAAGGCGCTCAAAAATGTTCGTTGCAAGAATAAAGGACTATACATTTTTCTTAAAAAACAGAAACTCCTGAAATGCTTTGACATAGATCAATTCCCTCAAAATGTAGGAATTTCTGATCAAATGTGTTCCTCCCTCAGCCATTCAAGTGAAAAGAGAATCTTGTTGATGATGCTAAAGCTCCAAAATCGCTTTCCATACCAGTGCAATTTTCAGGCATGAGCTATACAGCAGAATTGAAACTGTCACACAGCTTTAACCACTGCTGATAACTTGAAACAGAAAGAACAGACAATGGCATTAATGAGAATAAGCAAAAATGTCCTACTCTGCCAACTTTAAATGTTTTCTGTTTAGAAAACCTCCCATAATCCCTCAGTAAAAACCCAAATTGTAAATCACGCAATAACAACAGTAATGCAGGCAAAAGCTGTATTAACAAGCAGGATCAAGAAGAAGAGTAGGAGTCTCAGCTATGTTATATTGCCCTTTTATAATGCTGAAAGAGTGCTTGGCTTCCAAATGAAGGAGAGAGAGAGCAGGAAGGCCCAACAAAAGGAGCGTACAAACGCAGGTGTGAATATCACTAACCCGAAGAGACCACGCTCCTGGACACTCTTACAGGGTCAAACAGTGATGCCACAGAGATCCAGGTGGGGACCTGGAGTCCCTAACAGAAACCACCTTTGCTACTGACAGCTTTAGGGCCACTATGAAGCATAAAGTGGGGGCCGCCTTAGTAAGAGAGCATTATATAAGCAGTCATTTGTGTTTTTCCCTTGGATCTGTCTTTTCTCCCTATGAGACTTTCTTCATTTAGAATTTATTTGTAAAGTTTTACCGTCCTGCTGAGTTAAACCTGATGCAAGTATTTTGCTGTTTTTATTATGAATTTTTGGATCCTTAGGTGACAGTGAACATTGTTCCATACTCATCACTTGCCTTATTTTGTCTTTTGTAAACTGAATGGCATTATTCTTTATCCTTTTACAAAGGCATTTTGTGTTTTTCTAATAAATTTACACAGAAAGGATGTTAACTTGTCCTATTTGTGATAGATAACTGTCCAGTTTTTTGTTTGCTTTCATGATATTTCTGACATGGAAGAAAAAGCTCAGCTTAAATGGTTAGGTAAATTATTCATGATTATATCATTATAGCTGAGATCAGAAGCCAGGCGTGTCTGATCCCACAGTTCATGTCCTTAAATAATTTGTCAAAGAGAAGTAATGAATTTTGGTGCAAATTCTATAGAGCCATCACTGGGGATGTCAGTTAATATACTGTATTTTTGTGTGTGTTTTTCCTGCTTTCTACAACTATCTTTTTTTTGCTGCTATCAAAGTACATCTATCCATAGCAGCCTACCTACTCTTATTCTGTTGTTTCATATATTCAGGGGTGTAAAGATAGGCTAACCAAATAGGTCAGTATAAAATAAAATAGCTAAGTGCATTTTTAAAATAGGTTCTTTAGCTAAACAGACTCCCTTTCTCTGAGTCCAGGGGTCAAGGCTCTTTTCCAGGGGGTTGCCAGGAGTCTCACCTTTGGATGAGTGGGGTTTTTCCAAGGGACTGGGAATATGACTTCCCATAGCAGGCACTTGATAAATGTTTGCTGAAGATGATGAAATACTTTTCTTTAGTTTTCTAAATTGCTCTGGAGAAACTTTTCCAGTCAAGATTAGAGAAACAGAAATTTTCCATACACAGAAAAATAACTGGGATATCATTCTTGTAAGGAAAAAAAGTATTTCAATTTTCTTTAAGTTAAAGTGCTATTTTCATTCTCACAGAAGCCTAAAAATTAGAGACCAATACATTTGTTTTCTAAAGAGAAATACATAATTCACTTTAAAGAAAAGTTGGCTATGAAAAAGATTTCTATCCAAGCGAACTGAATGGAGTGAATCATACCTCCCATTAAGTTCCACTTAAAAATTTGTAATATAGAAACAAATTTGGCCCAGAATACTTAAAACTCATTTAAGCAAAAGGTCTATATTGTTTCAATTAAAGTAAGAAGTAAATGTATTCCAAATAAGCCACAAAGTTAAAATTCCAAGTAAGTCTTAAAATTCCATGTCTGCTGTACTGGGAGTAGGCCTAAACTAAGATAAGTCTTATGTACTGCATGGTCCTTCAAGCTAATCCTGTAACCCTTTCCCTATTAAGATAAATACTACTTTCTAAAAGTCTTCTAAAATCACTAATTTTATAAACTGACTCCTGAGAGCTTATTTATAATCCTGGGGAAGACTGCTTAGTTACTAACTTCATGTTCTGTAAATAGTTTATGAAAAACTATAATTCTCAAATATCTGTGACTGCTTGGTTTTGTACTCAGCAATGGGTACATAAATATAAATAATATATAGTTTCAAGAATCTTCCAATTAGTGGCAGAGATAGATAGGTAAAAAATTAATTATTCAATGAGATAAGAACTATAGAGAATAAACAGCCATGTAGGCATACAAAAGAGAGCATTCTTAACTCTGGTAGAAGGGTACCAAGAAAGGTTTTGGAGAGGAGGTGATATTTGAGCTGAATCACGGAGGAGTAGAAATTAACTAGGAAGGTAAGATTACAGGCAAAGAAAATAGGAAATAACTTTTCTTATGTTCTCTCTTAACTCTGGGTACATATACTCAGAAAAATATATCTGTACTTGTCCCAAAATAAATTCCTAAGCATAAGAAAGCTAATAACTGGCATAATGTCATAATCAAATTACTCTAATTTTCTTCTCAGATAGAAGGGGTAAAAACAGCAAAGTGGCCTAAAGAATATGCGTAAATATTTTGCCCAACATACAGGCACCTCATGTTATGAATTACCCACATATACAACAATTACTTTCACACTTCTTCCACCCCCTACCATCCAACAGAAAACCAGATGAACAGCAACTAAGCTGCTTATGGCCGGCAGCCCCACCTGGTGGTTAGTATGGGGAACTATGTGGTTAGTGTTTCTGTGCCTCCACCATACTTTTCCTTCCCCCACAGGGCAGAATGAATACACTCGGTTCCCGCACTGTTTCCACCTTTCTCCTATAGCTCCATATCTCCAGCACCTGGTCCTTAGTACACGAATATTTGTATTTTAGATTCCCAATAAGTAGTGATAAAACTGAGCTGTTTTAAATAAGAAATAACTGACACGAGGATTTTGTACGGCCCATTCTGTTTTTCCCAAGCACCTTTACACTTATTGAGTACCTTTAGCTCAGTCACCTTAGTGGGAAGATGAAGACAATGCTGCATAGATCACCAGGGCTCTCATCCGCGTGCATTAAAATATGGTGTACTCTATAAGAAGGTGACCCCACTCCATCCATCAGCTGATGAATAAACGTCCTCTTCAAACTCTTAACCTGTCATGTTAGGAACTGGTCATTTTATTTGTAAGGCAAAGTCACCATAAATCACCCATAAGAGCAATGCTAGTTGTGCAGCTGAGCCAACGGAAGCTGAAGATGGTAAGAGTAAAGAATTATCTATTTCCACAGCTGTTCAAGTGCTTAAAACAACAAAACTCAAATATTCCATAAGTCGCCCAGTACCTTTCCTTGTTTCTTTATCCTTTAATTAAGTCTGCTTTTTCTAAAGTGTTGATCTTCAGGATTTATTCAATTTTACTTTTCTAGGATATTTAATTACATTGCAAGGGTATTTGCTCATAAAAGCAAAAGAGAGAGAAGGAAGGTGACAGGAAGAACACATAAAAAGCAAATGGGAGAAAATGTAAGGTAGTAATAGCGAGGAAATACCATAGGATCAAAAGCTGAGGCGAAAGAAAGAAAAATGGGAAAAGGGAAGAAAAATGGCGATAATGAAATAGGGTCTCAGAAAGACCCGAACTGATTCTTAGCTCTACAGTGTATTCATTTAATACACACTCCAACTCCCACGAGGAAAGACATACAACAGAACACACGAATGAAAGGACTCACAAACAGTAGAGAAGTGGTGACCAGGGGTTCAGGGCAGGGGAAACGGGGAACGCTGGTAACAGGGGGCGAACATGCCGAGATGGGGAAGTATAACGTGGTGACTACAGCTGATCACACTGTGCTGCATAAACGCCTCCACTGAGAGTGAACTTATCTCCCACACCCAATGCTCCTGGCCATTTGGGGCGAGTCTTTTACTTAAGCTCTTCTAAAGTATCTTGTTCTGTAAAAAAGGGGGTCTGATGATACGATCTTTAAGGTCCTTTCTAGAAGGTTCTTCTTCTTCTTCTCCTCCTCCTCCTCCTCCTCATCCTCCTTCTTCTTTTTCGAACATTCTCTGACTTTATAAATGATTGAAAAAGAAAGGCGGCCAGGGAAAGGCAAGGCAGACAAAGAAGCCAGACGGAATATGGGGTTAGCAGCACAGAAATGCTAATAAGAAAAATGTTGGTGCTTTCCAGCTAAACCTCTCAAGTCACTAACGGCATTAGTTAAAGTAACCAAAAACGATTGTTTTCACTCAAGATATACCCTGAAACGCCAAAGTCGCTACCACCTACCGCCACCACTCCCCCATCCCTAAAAAATCACAAATATTTCCTTTGAAATACTGCCACTTCTCCAAGCTGAAGGTGCCATTATCCAAGAGAAGCGTCTAAGCTAAACTTTCGTCTTCAGCTTCAGGTTTTAAATCTATAAAATGAGGAACTTAACACTGACCTCTCTTGCCCAGGGTGTTGCGTACTGTGTTTAATAAGGCACTTTAAGGCTTTCAGTTTAAAGACACTTGAGAAATACAAAGTATCATTATGTTGATTACTATTATTATAAGGCTCCGGAGCTCAGACCAGCTAGAGTTTAATGTCTAATGCACTAAGCAGTCCTCTATGACCCAGAGAGGGGATTTCTAAGTATCACGTGTAGGTCCGCTGCCCTGGTCTACCTCCAAGGTGCCACACACAATAGGTCTAAGAGGGCCCAGTGACTTGGGCTTTGATAACATTGTTGGACTCTAATCTTCTCGGAAATTCTCTTGAATAGCAGGGAAAGTATTACCCAACTCATTCCTACGAGTATTCTTCACAGAATTCAAATCAAAGATAGACCAAAGTAAGGCCAAAACTCAATCATGAACTGAAAAAAATTAGGTAACAAATCCCAAATTAGTAAGTGCTGAGCCAACTTCAAGGCAGAGCTTCTCAAATTTTGTATACATACAACCACCCATGCAGCTTTTAAAACTCCAGATTTCTGAGCCCTCAAAATTCTGATTTGTAAGTGGAGGGCAGATTCAAGTAACCTTTGCTATTAACTTCCAAGGCTGGTGCAGGTGATCTGCTAACCATACTTTTGAGAAGCACTGCTTTGGGGTTCCAGGAGGCCATCCAATAAAAAGCAAAATTCTGACTCAACACATTCAACAGAGTTAGAGGTCCCAAAGACAGCAACACAAAGTGGAACATACTAATTACTTTTAGTTTCAATTAGACAGCAACTTAAGTGGCTAGGATTTAAACTACTCATTCTAAAGTCAACCAAAAAAAAAAAAAAGCTGAATTCAGAAACTGTTTCAAAATATGCAATACCAAGAAATCAACTATACAGGAACAGAATATGGCAGAAGAAACGCCTTTTAGATAGCAAAAGTGATTGTTACACACTTTGCATTTTCAAATGCACCAACTAGCAGCTCAGAGAACAGGTGTGACAAGCAATGGACCAATTTAATGCCCATCAAAAGAAAAAGTATGAGCAAAGAAACCATTTGTGAATAAGCCTCTGTAAGGAGGAGCATCCAAGAAACAGGATCCAAAATCTTAATGTGTCTTTACATTCTTAAATGCTAAAGTCATGGGGGAGAAAAAACCAACTCCAAGTGAAATGTTATGAGGTGCTAATGTATCAAAGTGTTAACCACTAAGAATAACACACAAAACTGCTCAAGTTTTATTACAAAGACAAGTAGAGGTGGAAGAGAGATAGCTGAGTAAAGCAGAGAATGGCTCTGCAGAACAACAAAAGAGCTACACACTCCCATCCTCCTACAACTAAATTACAAACTGCACTGCTGGCGAGGAATAAATAAGCTTATAAACTTTATGTAAAACTCCTGTGTAGCCAAATCAACTGGATCTGTAATTAAGGGTTCAAGTCCTTGTAGCTGGTGACTGTCCTATAAGACTGCTCGAACCGCACCTCTTCCACAAAGCCTTCCCTTCCTTACCCCAGCAAGAGAGGCTTACTAGTGATTACAATACAGGTTTTTGGTATCCTGGTATTATACTATTTTTACAAACCAAAAATACCGATATTTCTGTTGATGTAACAGCATGATTTCAGAGCGGGTGAGCAGTTCCCTAATTCACTAATCAAGAACTGTTTTACCCACAAATCTGATTAGAACATGACCTTCTGCAGCCTCCTACTCTCCTTAAAGGAGTCAGACCTCTAGGAGCTGTTAACATTAGGTTCCCTTTCAAAAACTCTTAATTGGCAAGGTCACTGAGTAACAAGACGTAAACTCCATCATTTTCACTGTGTTTTCTAAAGATTCTTTTCCTACTAATATGATATAGAAATTTCTATGGATGATAATAAAACTGCATTGCTGGGAGGGTCATTCAGTTCCCATGTTTTACAGGTGGAGGAACTGGGACCCAGAGAGCTGAGATGACTTACCAACCCAAGGTCACATGGCTAGAGGTAGAAACCAGAGCAGAACACAGTATTCCTGCCTTCTGGGCTGGTGCTGTTTCCCGAGTTCTTACTGCCTTTCCAAGAGAGAGGCACTGCTCTCTCCAAGAAGCTAAAGCTTGTAAACAACTGCTTAGCATGGGTGACGTCTAGGAACAGGCCCTCCCTTAGCAGCTACTAGAACACAGATTGCTCTCAGGTAGTTTACTTTAGTTCAATTAAGGTATAAGTTCAGACTTACATCACAGCACTTGTCAACAGATCTAGGGTCTTTAGAGGAAAAAGCAAGGAGTGAGTTAGCTCCTTTCTGGTGGCTGTCAGGAGAAAGAAATGGCTGTGCTCCAGCTCTCCTCCTTCCCACTGTATTACCATGTGTCAGAGGCATTCTTTTGTTTGTTACTATAACCCAAAAATGGCACTCTTTGCACAGAGGAAGGTGTGTGGGGTAGACAGAATATGAGCCTTAGAATCAGACAAGTCTAGATTTTAATATTCCCTCTGCCTTCTACCTGCAGGGTAAGTCACTCAGCTTGTCTGAACTACCATTTCTGTACCTGTAAAATATAAAACATCATCTACTATGTAGAGTTTTTGCAAGGATGAAATGAGATTATATATTTAGAGCACCTAGTTCAGTGTCTGGTTCATATAGGCTCCTCAAAGAAATGAGTTCCTTCTCCCTTCTTCTGCTGTGATTGTTAGGATTTCAGACAAGCAATTTAACTAGTTAACCTCCCTTGTATAATGGAAGATAATATATGCTTCTGGTGAAATGATACTATATAAAATATGATTATTAACCATCAAGATTAATACCTAAAGGCATTAATTCACTATGTAAAATATGCAAAGGTACCAATTCACTGATAAATATGCTATGGCAGGGGCTTGTCCTAAGGTGCCAATTTGCTGAAGTAAGAGGGATGCTGCAGCCAAAGTGCCAAGAACCCTGACTAGGGCAGCCAGAGAGGGATGTGTAGTTCTCCACTAGAGATGTGTAGCACTGAAGTAAAAATCCGCAATGAGCAACAGCAAGGACTGAGCAGAACTAAAGGAAGCAGCAACAGTGTAGAGTGCTGCAGTGCAAAGAGCAGAGAAGACGGGGCAGGAAGCCCTACATCCAGACCCGTGGGAGAGGTTGTGAGAGTTGGGCAAGTCCTTTAAATATTGACTTTAACTCTGGAAAACAGAGATGACAATACATGTCCTATCTAGCTTGCAAAGATAATAGTGGAGGATGCACTTATAAAGTAGGAAGTACAACATAAACATAAAATGAAATTATTGTTACTAGGCGAGCATACAAAGATAGGAAATAAAATCAGGTAGCCCTGAAGGGTGATGACATGATAGAAGGACAGAAGCCATCACCCTAACTAACCAGGAGGGCACCAAGTGAAGATGCCAAGGAATTATCACACAAGGCTCAGGACTCCATATTCAGTGTTCTGCAGGTCGATTGTAACCTGCCACGACAAGGGACAGGGCAGTAATGAACAGGCACAATAAATATTTAAGTTATACTCAGCTTAACTTCAAGAAAGACTATAAAAACAAACAGCAATAATGCTGTTACCATTCCTGACTTTAACCAGTACACTGGGCCTAGTGTTCTCTGAATTCCTTAATACGAGAACCTAGATGGCAGGGTAATAAGCTTTTGTGGACAGGCCCCATGTCCCGTTTCCACAGGTTGGCTTTCCCTGGGCGACACAGGGTCCACACAGACTTAGAGGGACAATCCTTTATTGCAAGGGCACTTGGTAACAGAAGACAGACAGGAAAGCACTCCATCCGCTCTGCAGTCACTCAGGCTCTACTTCTGGCGCTGGGATGTCGAGTGGGTTTCATGGGCAGGAGGGGCAAGCTGCTCAGCACTGTTCCAAATACCAATCCGGAGCCAAGCAGCAGCTCAGCTGTTGTTTGCCCTGCCCTATACTTGTACAGAGATGATGCCTGGGCGTGGGGGCCTCTTGGTATAGGGACTTCTGCTGGGTGAACGGAGCGGGCCCCATCTGCCGTGGCTGGATCCCTCCTGGCTCCCTGTCATCCCCCAGCAAGGCAGGCTGCACAACCGACAGCCACTGAAGAAAAAAGAAAGATTTGGGTTCTGTCCCTCCAAATGTGGTGGCATACATGGCAGGCACTATGCCTTGATGGAATCCTTCAGTACATCCAGTTTCCTTAGTAACCTAACTATGTACTGAATGGTTTCCATGGCAAAACATATCCTAGAGTCCAAACAATCAACATACACATACAATCTGAAACGTAACTTATTAGTGGGGAGCTGCCCACACTTGAAAAAATTAGTAAGCTTAAAAAACAGTCCTGATAACCTGATGGTGACTCCAAAGCAGATGTCTTGGTGAAGCCTGATTCCAAAGGCACCATATCAGGGAAGGGCAAGGGAAAGGGAGAATCACACCTAAAGTGTGCCAGCCCGAGAGAGCTGCGCGACACTGTCTCCACAGCATCCTATGTTCCAAGACATAAGATCCTGAGATGAAATAGGCCGGACGACCACAGAATACAAGGAAAGCACTTCTGGGATTCCTAGAAATCTTTTCTCAGAACAGGAATAGGGATCTCAAATGGCCTAATGAGGTGTTCAGTGTATGATCTGGAACTCAAAGTAAAAGCAGTTACTACTTTCTTGCCCAGCTGGGGTGACAGCACCCCCTCAGTGGTCTGCGCCCACCTCCCCAGTGAAGCATTAGGTAGCATATATATTATTATAGGTAATGAATCCTTAAAAGCTTTCAAAATACTTTTCTTTGGCTTTAACACACGTATTAGATTGGTTATATTAAACTCTGACAAAGCTGAAGTTAGGAAAAACATACTAGGTCAGAGGAGAACAGGAAAGTGTTATCACCCTCTGGTCATAAACTCCTTTTCTCACAGAAACATGGCTATAAAAATCTGTTCCAGGATGAAAACTCAGCACGAAAGGACCCAATGTTACATTATACTTTTTAAAGATTGGGGTGGAGTAAGGAGGGAGGGAGGGGTTACCAAGGGGGAAGGGAAAGTTCTTGCTTGTAGTGAGGAAAAAAGGTTGTCAAGAAAATAAATTTTCCACTCATGTATAACTTCTTCAACTTAATGGGTTTGTTTAGCTGAAATTTGGCAAGGTAGCAGATTTTAGTCTTTTTCAAGAATGGTCTCCCTTTTGTTGAAGCTGTCTATAAAAGATAATGTTCACAGACAGGCTATTCATTCCCTGTTATGGTCCTATTTAGAATATTATGTTAACTCATTACTTGTTTGTTTTAAACTGAAGGCTTCTCCACTCATTAAACTCATTAATGTTACTGGTAAAAGACAGAGTTCTGAATTTTAACAAGTAAAGAAAAACTGTAATATACTTATTAGCCCTGATTATGGGAATCAAAATCAGACATACCAGAATCGAATAATAGGTTCTTTGATGCAAGTTCACACAGTAAAATCTGGCAACATTGGTGTTAGACCTTCCCCCAACAACAGTGTAAGGGGCTCCACTTTATACACTGAGGGCCTCAGTCATGACCTCCACACACCAAACGCGTGTAACCAAGAACCATGCCATTACTTGGGTAAGAAATAACTACCCTCTGAAACCACGTGTGGACATAACACTTTTTAAGGAGAAGATGAGGTAGAACAACTTTATTTTTAAAACCTGCCCACACCCATACTCTGCTCTAAAAACTAAGTAAAATATGTTATATTAATGTAATAGACCAATTCACAGATCACTGTGTAGCTAGAAACACACTGACAAACACGAAAAACTAGTGGAACATCTGAGAGCCAGGAGCCCTAGAAAAGGGAGTGCTGTGAACCACGTGAGCTTCATGGAGGTCAAGGCCCAAACACACGGGGAAAGTACCAAAGTGTTAGTTTCAATACCCAAGTTCCTCTGTCCCCACCATGAGCTAAATTAAGAAACCTAGGTGTTTTTGTTGGGCAGAGAGGAGTCAAAGTGGCAGAGCTCTTCATGGGTCTGTCTTTCCACTATGAGACAAAACAATAAGTTTAAAACTGCTTCCTAACATACTAATTATGTTAGCTATTTTGAGAGTAAGAAAGTTAAAATGTGCTTTTACTTAAACAAATATCAATAAATATAAACAACAGAATTCTTGGGAAAATGGTCATTCATTACACATCCTTTATAACAAATGTTCCCAATCTATTGGCTTCATGGCACTACAGGGCCTTAGACTTGATATAACAGGTTTACTAATTTATTAGACACTACGCATCTAAGCACCCACACATCTACATGTATATACACAAGTATATATCCACATATCCACATATATACAGCACATAAAAGTATATATATTTATCCATTTCTCAAATACATATACACACACTGTTGTAATTAATAAAATACAAGTTCATTTAAAGGGCATTTGATACATCATTTATTAACATAAAATGTTAACATGTATCACTTCTATCTGTTTTGGTCTGTGAAATGTTTTTTAAATTTCTTTTTTACCCACTATAAAATTCATTCTTTGTGATGTGTAGTTCTAAAGGTTTTGATAAGTGTGTAAAGTTGTGTCTCTACCACCACAATCATGATACAGAACAATTCCATCATCCTAAAAAATACCTCTGTGCTGCCTCTTTGTGGTCAAGCCTCCCTTCCACACTCATGAAAAGGTTTTGACAATGAAAATAGGTCCTCGCACTTGAAAGGGGATGGGAGTAACTGCCTTATAGTGCTGATGACCATCTTCTCTATAAATTTATGCCACCACTTCTACACATTAGCTTCCACTTCCACCCAGTGTTTAACAAAAAGGATTAAAGGGGAAGGCACCTGAAACTATAGGATAGGAGGAAATAAAGACTTGGAGGAGTTCAGACTTCAAGACAGTATGAAGAAAATAATGATAAAACTTGATAATAGGCTAGATATAGGTAGTTTAAAAAAATGAATATGCCTGGTAGATACAGGGAGAAGCTCTGAGTTGAATAAAGCTGATGAGTGGTATTTATGAGGAGAGATAATGAACTTTGTTTTTAAGCAAGACAATGATGAGATCAGATTTGTTTTAGAAAGTCCATGCTGCCTGCAGTGTGGCAACTGGATGGAAGTGGGGAAAGAGTGGATGCAGAGACCAGTGAGAGTATTTCAATGGTCCAGTTGAGAGATGACAGTAGTTCAGATAAGTTATCTCAAAGAACTGAGGTTTACTAAAAACCACAAGAGGAAGAACAGAAGAGTTCCAACAGCTACACAGCAGAATATCACTAGAATATCATTGGGAGCACATTTACCATATCTCAGTGAATCCAGTAGAAGACTGGATCAAGACACAGTGCAAAAGAACATCTTGCAGCATGGCCAACTAGATAATCTAGGGCCCTCCCACTACAAAACACCTAAAAATGGTGGACAAAAAATTTTAAACAAATATAGTTACACTTCTAAAAAATTAAGAAAATACCTAACTCTGGTCCTACCACCTATGGTTCGGGTGTCTGGCTTCTCAGAGAGGACAACGTAACATGCATTTTTCTCGCCTATCCAGCAAACTGGCACTTAGAATGTTTAAGCAAGGGAGTAACATGGATCGAGCTCTGCTTTCCAAAGATTAATCTGGCAAAGAGTAAGATACACAGAGGCTTGAAATACGGATGGGGAAAGGGTGAGGAGATGAATCTGAGATACCATGGAGGCAGAATCAACTGGCTGCTGTCTGGATATGGGAAACAATGGCAAGAGGAAGGTCAAAAAAAGGATGCCTAGGTTTCATGGCTGGAGTCACTGGGATGCTAAAGTCATCAGTAAAAATAAAGAACAATGGAGAAGAGCAGATTTGGGAGAACGGGAGATGGGCAGTGTTGGAAGATAATTTACACTTTAGATATTTAATGTGAAACTTTGGTGATTATTCTAGCATGAGATAATACAGAAGCCTAAAAATGCAGGATTGAAATCTAGAAAAGGATCCTTAAATGTGGTTTTTGAACTGGCTTCAGGGGAGGGTATGTTACTCTCGAAACTGTATATAAACTTATGTCTATACATTTTTCTGGGGGTAAACTCATGTCTCTCATCACACTTTCAAAGAGGTCTGTCTCAATTTGCTACTCCTTTAAGCATGATGTGTCAATCTTGGATACCTTTACTCCTTGGTATTCTGTAGTTTCAGCTGCTGTGTCCAGGTGTCAGTTTCTTTTTACTGAGCCTGTCTGAGATTCACTGTTACTTCCTGTTTCTGAGGGTTGGTACCTCCCAAAGATCTGAAACATTCCAGGCCGTTTTCTCTTCCACTTTATTTCTCTGTTCCTACCTATAACACAGCCTAATGTTTTTGTTAACTACCACTCTTCATTTCAGACCTCCCATTGAACGAACATTGACTGCATAAAACAGTAATGCTCAGTGTTCACAGCTTGGCTGTTGAGATACAGTGTTGTACTGAAAATCGTGAATTTCTCATCTTCATTACAGGAAAAAACCTGCACAAAACCCTTGAGATGTTTAGCAAAAAGGTGCTAGGCCTGACTTTTAAAATGAAAACACATAGTTTTAGCTAATCATTACGCTGTAGAGAGAAGAGCATTTAAGAGAAACAAGGCATAGAACTGCCCACAGACACAAAATAAATCTAAGAGCTTAAGGGTCAAACAAGTTTAAGAAACATGTACCAGTGAGATTTGAGTTATCACAGATGTACATACATCTTCTTTCTAAATGTATCTTTTCTGCCTAAAAAGAAAACTGGATTAAAAACATCAATATATCACTGACATAGGCGGCTAGGGAGGCAGGAGTTTTATACCAGAATGTTTCCAAAAATATGATATTTGGGGGCTGATTGATTTTCTCCCTCAACTAAATTCCGTTCTGGTTCTTTTTTGTAATGTTTCAAAGTGCAGGCTGAGCTCTTAATCTTTTGGGAGGCACAGGCAAGACAAAACGCCAAACTCACTAATGAAAACTTGCTGAACTTACTTTTCAGAATTCCATTCTAAGTCACGAAGAAGCCCTTTGGCCCTGCTCCCAGACTAGAAAACGAACAGCTCAAGTCCCTAGAGGCTAGCGCAGCTCGCTCCACTAAAACCAAGAACACACCTTCTCCTAACAGCTGGCCATCTCGGCATACCCAGAAGCGTGTATTTATCAAGGGGGGACCCTGTGGGACACAATATTTATTATAAGATTATCTCAGAGACTCAAGGAAATATGAGTGAGGCTACATTAAACCATGTTTACTATGATGTTCTATTACTTAAATCCTAACACAAAATTACCCCTGGAGATCTGGGGTCTCATTTCTTGAAACAATTTATGTAGGTTATAAAAGAAAGAAAAAAAGGGCACAAGAATTATCTTTTCTTTTAAATCTATCTGTGTTTAGTTATATAATTTTTCTAATTATTCTAGAAAATCTTTGAGCATCTAAAATGAAAATTTTCTATCCTGTTCAGATGTTGAATTTAAATAAAATCACAAAATACTGAATTTTCTCATTGCTTTAAAAAATCTATTTTATCTGTTTATCTGGATTTTAATATCTGTAATCTCATTAAATCTCACCCATAATTCTAAGTAGCACTATTTTAATTTGCAGCTCCCTCTACCCTTTCCCTAGGCCCTTTACTCAAGTTTCAGTTTGTTCCTGCCTTGGTGGATTACAGGCTATCCAAATGTCTGTGACCATGTAAGTGACCGTGTCTGTGCTGTAAAGGGAGGGAAAGGAATGCTGGAGAGGCCACAACAGGAGTAGACGAGAGGTCACACAAGGTCAAGATATTTACCACCTACAGGATTCAGCTGATAAACCACACCTATGAAATAAAGCGCCATCTCTCAGAAACAACCAGGAGTCTATATGGAAATAAGCCTGCTGGCTGGCCATAGGCACAGCAATGAGAAAGCACTCTGGAGGCCAGCTGCCTTTGCAGGCACAGGACCCAGCAGGTTCAAAGCTTTCTGCCCCATTGGGAAGACCAATCAGTGGGGGTGCGGCTGAGCTCAGACAGGGCCCAAAGGAGGAGATGGGGTGTGGCTCACTAGCCCTCGGCTGATGGAAACAGAGGCCAAGGGAAACAATATGACAATAGAGGCACAAACATAGGAGGGGAAAGTGCAGTCTTGTTGGGGAAGCAGGTGGCAGTGGTCAAGTAAAGTTCTATGGAGGAGGTGGTGACTGAGATCAAAGAGGACAGACAGAACTCTGACAGATCCTATGGGAGAGGGAAATAAATCCAATATTCTGGTATAAGATGCCCAAGCAAAGGTATGGAAGTGAAAAAAACACAAGGTGTGTCCACAGGAAATCACCAAAAACCTCAGTATGGCTGAACAACAGGAAACACACAGAACCCAGAATGGAGGAGAAAGATCAGTTAGGAGTGCAACAGAAAATACTCTGAATGCCAGATTGAGAGGCGTGTGCTAATTCAGCTTGTAACAGGAAGGCACTGACGATGCTGAGCGTGGAAAGACCATTACATGACCGGAAGTTACTTCAGGCAGATAATTCTGTGCTGGATAAACGAAACTAAGAAGAAGAGTTAAAAGGCCATGAGGAGACATGGCAACGGAACTAGGGAATGACAGTAGAAATGACAAGAATGAGAGATACTGTGGAGAGAGGGTTTCTAGTAAAATGACAGGTTCGCTAATGCCCTTGAGATGTGGCGCCTTGGCACCGAAGAAAATGAGCACCATGAATAAAACCAGGTTGTGAAGAAGAAACATTTGTTTATTGGAGGAATGATGAGTTTGGTTTCAGATGCTGTGAACTTGAAGTGTCACCTGAACACAAACACAGACCCATCTATCAGGCAGCTAGAAAAGCAGATCTGGAGACAAGGAAAATGTTGGGATTAGAAATGGGATTTGGGGTCATTCACAACGAAGTAAGGCCACAAAAGAGCTCTAGGGATGGAAACATGGGAAACATAATTCAGCATAGTTTAATGGGTTGGAAAAAAAAGTAGAGGCAGCAAAGGAGACCAGGAGGGTCTTAGAATTCCAGGTTATAGAAGCAAAGAGATGTATTATGAAACACATGCTAGGAATACTATCATGCGGATCAAATGGGATGGTAAAGTGAAAAGTGGTTTGAGCACTCCAAAGTACTAAACAAATGCATCTTTATTATGGTTACAGTAGTACATGCTCAATCTCTAGAAAAGTCACATTACAGTGGAAGAGCCAGGCTACCCAAATTCTTCCCAAGTCCCCTCCTCACCAATCACATGGAAATATGACCTCCTCCTCCCTTGAACTCTTACAGTGCTTAGTATTTAGTACACCACTAGCACTGCCAAACACGACAGTGGGACAGTGGGGACTCTCATATATATGCCTCCCTTGGCATAAACAATACCAAAATTTAAGATATATCCCCCTTTACAGAAGATGAAATGAGGCTCAAAAAGGTTAAGTATCTGGGTAAGACTGCCAGCCAACAAGTAGAGGAACAGAGGGCTTCTGATGCCAAGTCTCACTGTGCCTTTTCTACTAATACACAAGCTGGAACTTGCCATATTTGTTCTTATTTCCCTCACTGTATCATCAGCAAATTAAGGGCACAGCCATATCTCATTTATCTTGCTGTCCTCTGAAGCGCTCGGCAAAGGCCTTTTCTCACTGGGCTCAGTTACCGTGTTTTTGTTGGCTGAAAGGACAAATGCCCGTAGTATTTGCAGGCACATGGGCCTCACTAATGGTGAGCGCTTGTGGGCTGGTAAGATTGGAGGACTTACTTCTAAGGCAGACTGTGATTTAACAAAAAGTTCTAAAATCAAATTCTGTACTTGTGAAAGATGCCACCTGGTCTGCCTCAGGGCTGAAGTCCTCTTTTATGCACGGAGTGGGAACAGCACAGGGAGTAAGGAGCTGCTTTTCTTCAAACCACTCCCACAGCCCGCCTCATGCCAAGAAAGGGGCCCACACCTTTTGGCGAAGAGAGCAGTGCAGCCCATCTAACCTCTGGTGTCACAGCTGGCACTGCCAACAGTCTGGGGAGCAGAGGAAGGTAGGGAGTGCTTAGTACCAGCTCTGATGATAGAACCTTACAAGTCCAGCTTTTCTGCCAAGAAAAAAAAAGGTGACTGGTTTGGAAACTAGCATCTCCCCCTCCCCTAATATTCAACCAATGTCAGTTTTGCATAACTAACCACTAGGTTTTGTTTGCATACCTCACCATTTTTTAAAAAAATGAACAGTAACTAATTCAATGGACAGATTTGGGTCCCTTGGAAAACAAATGTATAGAGCCTGAAATATGTGTATGTCATAAATGTTCCTGCATGAGAAGAATGGGAAGTTCTCAGAAGCATACACTTTGCAAGCCACATACAGGACCAGTGGGAGACCAGGAAACAACATGCATTAAACGCCATAAAGGTGAGCAGTCACGTGTTCCAGTGCTGCCAGGGAGCCGGACAACGATCCAGGACCCTGGGTAACACAGGAACTTCTAAAGCAGGATTGCATTTCAGAGCTTCATAAATTACAATACACTGTGGAGTTTTCCACCCAATGTCTCTGACAGATGTTCCTTTTGTGGGGATTGTCTAATTTGGAGACATTTGGTATCCACGTCCCTAGAAATCTTTAGGGTACAGCAAGTTGATCCCTTTTCCTACATGTGAAGGCAAGAGTCCAAAATAGCCATTTTCCTATTTCAGAGACTAGTTAATGCGAGCGTAACATCCTTGCCCACTGCATGGTCAGGCTGGGATAGACAGAGACTAGCCAGACTGAAATGGGGTATCTCCCAGGAGCAACATATCTTTCCAAGCCCACGGAGAGCAGATGGTGAGAACACAAACCTTCACTCACCGATTTCTAATTAATGTCAGATCAGGATATCGGTCTCACTTTGGCCTCTGCCTGTCAAATCCACAGCATGGGGCTTAGCACTTCCTAGAAAGAGCCACAGCAGAAGCCAAAAAGAGTACAAGCCTCAGCTGGGGCAAGCGTCTGGCATCGGCTTTGGGCGGGTCCACAAGGGATGCTTTTCTTATGACTCCTGAAAAAACTCTCCAAGTCTGAGTCTATAATCAATGCTTGGATAGCTAAGAGTTCACAGGACAGTATGAAACACAGAAAAGAAATGAGAGCTTAACACAATGCCAAAGACAGTACCAACCCTCTTCACTCAGTTCTTAATACCTTTCCCATGACCTTTGCCATACTGAATGGCATTACTCCCGTTCTAAACCCTGAACTCTGCAAGAGTTATCTAAAGATATTAATAACTTTAGCAAATATGTAAGCCCTTAGAAAGTCATATCACAATTTGACCACTTACCATTTTAACCTTTTGCTAAAACCTCATTTGTACAACTTCTGCTTAAGAATGCAAACACTTTTGGTAGGTTTTTTGGGGTGTGTTTTTTTTTTGGTATTACAAGTACAGTTCTACTAAGTGAATTTTCACTAACCAGGAAATATAATAGCTCTCAGTGCAGCATTTTCAAATCTTCTTGTGAGAATTACTTACTGACCTAGAATACTGCCAATCAGGCTATTAAAGGAACGGAAAGACTTGTTCCTTGCCCTTGAGTAGCTTGCAATTTAGTCAAAGATGAAAAAAATGCACATCACTGACTGAATCTATGGGGAGCAGATTATAACAGTGATGCAAATTTAGCATTATGAGTTCAGGGAAAGGCTAGGCTAATTGTGCCCATGGAAAATCGTTGGTAGAGATGGCATTTGAATGAGGCCTTAGAAATGTATATTTCAGCGGGAAGAGAGCATTAGAGGAGGGCATTTTGCATGGATGTAACGGCTTTAGCAAAAGCACAGAAGCAAGAGAGTCCAGGTGAATTAAGGAAACTTCCAAGTGAGAGCATCTGGGTGCAGCACAGGCCACAGGAGGGAAAATAAGAAACTGGTCTGGAAAGACACGCTGTGGCCAGTTCTTAACATAAAATGGATGTGGAGGGAAATGTAGAAAGCTAAATTTTAGAAATAGGAAATAATTGTTAAAATATATCCTGTACTAATCATTTTTCACATCACATCTTAGATTTTTAGAGGGAGAGATATTTTATTAGCAAGCTTCCTTGCAAACTAGATGGAATAACTTCAAAGAAAAACACTGTGGGAGCTGGGAAAATTGTTGTTCAGAGCTGGCGAATTCTTACTGCAGCTTAACTGATATATTCTTCTTACCTACCTCCTGGGATTGTCTCATTAATGTCTCTCTTTCCACATCACCAAAATACCTTCTTAACTCATGTACATGCTGAGTGGCTACTCTACAATAGTATTTGCCCACTTATCTGCCATCCTCTCTTTTTCTGCCCCGCTCGTCCTGGAGCTAACCACTACTCGCTCATTCTTCTCTTACGAACAATACCAATAATAACAACATTAACAGCTACTACTTGCTGTCATGCCAGGCCCTGCAATTAATGAATGCTTTATGAACAATATTTAATATAATCCTCAAAACAACACTATGAAATAGGTATTATTATCCCTGTTTTACGGATGAGAAGACAAGTTCAAAGACGTTAAATGTCTTTGCAACTGGGAAGAGCAGAACCCCGGGTAAAGCCAGAGGTGCTCATTGCAGAACCTACTTGTTACCACCTCACTGTACTGCCTTTAACACCCTTTGACCTCTTGCGTTAGTATTTGAAATTAAAAATTTAAATATTCATGGAACTCCTGCTACTGTAAAATCCTGTCCTAGGTGCTCTCAGAGGGGTGTAAATGAGAGAGAGCATGTGTATAGATTATCGATGCTCATAACTTTCCATA
This sequence comes from Miniopterus natalensis, assembly GCF_054644295.1. Taxonomy (NCBI): domain Eukaryota; kingdom Metazoa; phylum Chordata; class Mammalia; order Chiroptera; family Miniopteridae; genus Miniopterus; species Miniopterus natalensis. The sequence continues at coordinate 12,078,264 of NC_142093.1, read as the reverse complement.
TTTGAGTATAAACAGTGATACATCAGTGTGTAAGACAGCATGTCCACGATTCATGAACTAGAGCAACTAAGGTCAGGGGGGTGAAAATGGCTTAGTATGTGAACGCTAAATGGTGACTACATCTCACAGACAGAAATTGGCCAACCCTGACTATGACTTAGAGAGAATTTTAATTCTACACTTCTATCAGAGTCTGCGAAAACTCTCTCTGCTGATGAAAAACCTGTCCTATCAAAAGTTCCCAAGCAAATTTGGTTACAATCTATTTTCAATGAAGTTCAGCTTCCTTTGAAGTAAAATAAGCTACTACGGCATTTTAGCCCACAATAAGCACATTGTGAGGCTAGTCCTTGTAAAATTCATTACCAATGAATAAAGTTATTTGGTTAAAACAAAGGTGATATCAAACTACTTGTACCATGTAGCCTGAATGACGTGTCAAATCAGAGAGAGCTACTTAGACAGAAAAATCATTCAGATGCATCATCCTTTTAAGATGTCTGCTTTCAGTATTACCTTTACTAACTTCTGAGTAAGCTGTTGCTTAATATTTCCAGGAGACTAGATTTCTACAAATAATTGTAATAGCTACAAATATATAAGAAATTGGGTAGGATGTTCAGGGGTCCTCTTTAAGCTATAACCATATGTACCAGGGAACATTTAGAAGGAGTCACAATTTCAGATTCAGTCTGCCTACTCATCTCTCTCTACAAAGGTACAGTACTCACATCACAAATTACACAACCAAGGCTCATCCAAAGACTGCAAATACTAACTGCAATTACTCTGCAATCTAAACTCCTAATACAACTCATTTCTAAGAAAACAAAAGTCAATAAAGAAAAATCATTTTAAGAATTCAAGAGTGGCAAAAGAATTAGCAAGACACATTTGGTTAACAAGGAGAAGCACCAGGCTACAGAAAATTAATGGCACTGATACTTACTGTTCAATTCGGGGTGACAGGTACAGCTTGGGGTACACCTGAGTGGCTTCGGTATCCTCAAAACTGACGGAAAGGAGGGCCACATCTTCTCCAGGGTCTTCATTTACATCCTTAAACAGGAAGTGAAAAAAAGTGTCATCAGCACCTGCTTTCATAACATCTTTTTGGTGCCGAACTCACAGTCCAGGTGTGAGTTAGGAGGTGTGAGTTATCTGGATTTGAATTTAGCAGCTCTGTACATCCTTTGCCATATACCTAGCCACTCCCGTAGAGGGGTGGCTTCCAAATTTTCTGACCAAAGTCTACCATGGTGAGGAAAAGACCCTCACCTATCTACTTGTTCCCACATCCCAAGAGGGGAAAGGTGTATCTGGTGGTAACAATTAGACAAAGACATAGTTAGCAAATTACAGTAAACATGTTTCTGGCAATATATATAATGGCTTATAATTTATATATGGCTTCTAATTTACTTTTTATAGAAAGAATGAGTTATAAATATGATGTATATCATAAGACAACAACAACAAAATTTAAAATACCCAGTAACTTTATTATACCTACCTTGATATTCTGAATAGAGTACTGAATTAGAATAAATTCTAGTAGCATGTGATTTTAATTTGTGAATACCAAATTTTAATAACCCTCAACAATTCCTTTTTAGTGGGTAATGGCTCTAAGTAAAATATAAATTTTTTAAAAACTTAATAGTCTTGCACATCTGTCACCCACAGGAACCTATATTTCTGGATTAATTCATAGGTCCCCAAGAGGGCTCAGCAGCCATCCTATGAGGGTCCCGACCTACACTTTAAGAATCACTGCCTGTGAACATTGAGGACCTCAGATAGGATGTCCTACCTTCTGTCTAAAACTAACACCTCTTCCCTTCTTTCCTGGTGTCCTGGGAGACTGTCATCACACTAACCCTGCTTAGCATTAACATTGTCAGTCTCCTTGCTCTGCTTTCCATTGTGCCCATAGGATGCACAAGTGTGGCATGTTTACAAAGGGACAAGGACCAGAGTCTCTCCCGTCTTAAAAACTAAAAAATAAAATCATACTTGTCTCTACACAAGCCCCTGGATCTTCTCTCATTTCACTCCTCCTCTTCACAGACTGCTTAAAAGAATTGTCTACGCCCCCATCTCTACTCCCGCCCCTCCCACCTACCCCTTAGCCCCACATATACGCCTTCGGACCCTACCAGTGCATCAAGACTGCCCACCGAGGCATCACTAAGCACAGCAGGTGCTTCTCTGTGCTTATTTCACTCGCTCTCTACACAGTATTTGACACGGATGATCTCGCTCCTCTCTTTTCTTGCTTCTAAGAAACAATACTCTCCTGGTCTTCTCCTTCTCCTGTCTCTTTAGCTACTTCCTCCTTCCTTTTCATTCCTTGTTTCTTAACTTCTCAAGTGTTTTTTTTGGTTTTACAGTATAAAATTTAGGGTTGTTGTAACAAGTCAAATCATACAGAAATTTATAAAGAAAATGCTTTTCCATGCTAACTTTTCAAGGCAACCAATATTAACCCCGTGTGTAGCCTCAAATGGCTTTTTCTATGCTCATAAAAACATTACACACATATACACACACTTGCACATAAATAGCTCTTTAACCTTTCTGTTTTGTTTTCCCTAATGGAATCATATTATATACATCACTCTACCAATTGCTTTCTAAATCGCCACATAATACCCCATGGCATGGATTTGTTTTTCATGAAATCATTCCCCTACCCAGACATTCAGGTTGTTTGTAGTTCTTAGCCACTTGATAGTGCTACAACAAATATCCAAATATATCCTTTACTAGTGGGACTTATATTTCTTAATAAATGAGAACTGAGCTTGTTGGGTCAAAGGTTATGAACATTTTACCTTTTAATAGAGTTTAATAGGTTACTTTTCTGAAAATTCAGAGCAATTCACATGTGGACCCATGGATTTTCATCAGTATGAGAGCCTGTTTCCGCTCATCCTGAATAACTACGTAATAGTGCTGTCACTCTTTAATTTAATGCTCCAATCTGACAGCTGGAAAATGGTGTCTCAATTTAGATTCAATAAATAAAGCTGAGCGATTCTTCACTTGGTTTACTGCGCATTTACATTTCTTCTGTAAATTTTCTAGATCAAATCCATTGCCCATTTTGCTTTCAGGTTCTTAGACTTTTTTTTGTTATTGCTATTTATTAGGCTTATTAATAACCCTGTCTATTCGCGTATTATACATATTTTCTCTCAGTCTAGCTTTGACATTTTTACTTTGTTTTGGGGATCTTCTAATAGCACAGAAAATTTAGATTTCTCTAGAGTTAAATCTGGTCAAAATGACTGAGGTTATGTAACTATTTCCCTAATTTTTCATCTAACATTGTTATAACTTTATTTTTACGTGTACATTTGAACAGCTCTGAAATATAGTTTTAGGTGGTATAATACAGGAAGAACATAAAACGAAGAGCTTAACAGTACCTGGAACATGGAAACTACTCAGTGTTGGCTGAATGAGTAAAGTAGTGAACAAATTAATGTTAATTCCTAATCTTTATTCTCCATACCTAGTTATTTGCAGGAACCTGCTTTACAAAAGTTGCTGTCATCAGTGATGTCTAGAAGCTAAGTACTGGCTCCTTGGTGCCCCCTCCCCCGGCCAAATACACCAAGTTCCCTGGAACTAGGGATTTAAAAAAAAGAGCCAATTGGGGAGAAAAAGGGACATCTGTAATACTTTAAACAAAAATAAAAATTATTAAAAAAAAAAAAAAAAAAAAGAGCCAAGATTGAGAGTCTAAATTTACCTATGGCTTTTTGCTCCTTTACAAATGATAAAGTATTCATCCTTGAATATTCTTTTCTGTAAAATGAGGATGGATCATTTTTTTTAAAGTTTTTAATTTTAAAAATTGGTCTTAGCACAAACTACATAATTATATTACGTGACTCAAACTCATAAAATAGCTAGGACTAAGGTTGAAGATCAACTTGAAAAATTCACATTTAAAGGGGCAAATTAATTTTAAAAACTAAGTTTAGAAGTAGTCCTCTTTAGAGTTGGGTTGGTCACCTTAAGAAAGACAATAAAAAAAGAACTAATACTGATTTTCAGATACCTTCCCCCAATGGCTGAGTTTCCTTGTTAAAGGTCAAAGCTTTGACTGACTACATGTCACAAAACCATGTTAAAACAAACAACAAGACAAAATGCCACTGCAAAAACTAGAGGCCACTGAAAACCTTCTTAATTAGCGCTTCATTCCATATATCTATGAATAATTTATAATTATTTCTCTTTCCGACTTCTTAACTTCTCATTTCACTACTATTTAAGTAAAAAAAAACAGAAATGTTTAGGATTGACATTTGGAGTGACCCTGGTTTCTACAGTCAGCATTTATCATAGCATCCTACAAAGAGTACATGAAACATTAGTCAATATAAAATGGGTTGTTTCCAGGACTTCCTTCTAAAAACTACTTTAATGTGACTTAGTTCCCTTGGAGTGGCACATGAGTTTTCCCCGAATTGGTATCTGATTCCTAATGGATACCTAAGTTTGACTTTGAGTCCTTAAATAAGCCCAAATAGTTCCAAAAATACAAATCCACACAGTGCTGCTTCCAGTTTCTGCAACTCTAACAGGCTTGTACATGTGTTCCTTTCCATCTGGGAAATTATAAAAGAAGCTCTTGTACCATGGTTCTTAGAAGCTAACATTACAGATGATTACTGTAACCACTAATGGCAGCATTTGGAAAACAGGAGGCGGTTACAGTGTAGTGGGGGACATTTAAAAATGTACATTTTCAGGGCTTTCTATCCGTACCACTTGAAACTGCAGCAGGCTAAAATGGAGAAAAAGATGCCAAATCTGATGAAGTTGAAAAAGAATATTGCCTACTACCTTTATGAAAGTGTGTCAGGCACTGCCATACATATAGCAAGGCAACACTGGCCATGATACATGGTTGAGACTCACAGTGGATTTGGCTCAGCACTTGACTACAGTAGAAAGGGTTCCTATAGCATATAGTAAATAACTAGATGGTGAGTTCCTTGCAGGCTGGCAACTTTTCCTGTTCATTTTTGCATCCCCAGTGTCTGGGAGACATTGTATACCCATAGCAAATTGACTGAAATAAATGAATTAATGCAGAATTACTATAAGAATGAGTCAATGATGGGAGTTAAAAAGTGCTTTCAGTTCAAAAAATTCCCAGTATTTATCTCTCCAGTTTCTTCACTCTATGACTACTTAAGGTTTTATTAAAGCAAACTCAAATCTGAACCATATATAAGCAAAGGATACATCTACCAACAAGAGTTTCCATGTTGCTTAGGTCATAATGGTCTATTTATAGACTATTCTCAATTGGGGCTCTTAAATATCAAAAGGGTGCAGAAAAATCCCTAACAATTAGCCTTAGAAATGAAAGTAAACACCAGTATAGTTTCTCATTATGTGTACCCCTTTGATATGTTAATTTTCCAAGTGAAGACAGCAGCCATTAAACAAGCCCCTATATGCTGAATGTCAGTATACGTACAAACTGCCAATTAACTAATTGCTGATAGACATTAGCTGAACAATAAATATTACAAACCACAAGTCACATGGGAAGACTGTAAAAAAGCCATTGTATTTCTCAATTCAAAAAGGCTTACAACAAAAAGCTATAACCATTACTGGCAAAACCAGTTTACAGACACAAGAATTATAAAGAAGTTATTACACAATATGTCAATAATCAAGAAACAACCATTTGAGTTAGATTTAAAATGGTATTAAACTGAACCCAGGGTTAATCATGATTCCTAGGGTGATTAAAAACTAGGTCTGGTAAACACCTCATTATATAAAAGCTCTGAGTTTTTTATTTTTTTATTTTTTTAAATATATCTTTCTTGATTTCAGAGAGAGGAAGGGAGAGGGATAGGGAGAGAGAAACATCAATGATGAGAGAGTTGTCATTGATCGGCTGCCTCCTACATGCCCCCGACTGGGGATGGAGCCCGCAACCCGGGCATGTGCCCTGACTGGGAATTGAACCTCGATCTCATGAATCCTAGGTCAATGCTCAACTGTGAGCCACACCCAGCCAGGTAAAGCTCTGTTTTTTAAAAGCCGTAGGCAAATTTAAAATTTCCAAAACAGAATTTTTAAAAAATTATATTAAGTGTGGTTTGTACTTAATGAGGTGCTAGTACTTCGATAATATAGATCCATCGTCAACCTACGTAAACCTAGACTTTTTCAAAGTCAAGTTTTTTCCAAGAGAACAAAACTCTCATGGTGCTACCATTCATTCATGCATTTAACAAAGTAAGTAAAATATATAGTATATTATAAATGTTATGGGGGGGAAAGTAAAGCATGGAGAGGTGATAAGGAGTGGGGAAGGTATGGAAGTTTAAAGAGGGTGGACCAGACAGCCTTATAGTGACTCAGTCATGGACTCTCACTACTTAGGACAGGAGGTTTAGGATTTAAAAAATCCTTGCCTCACTGTTAAATATCAACATAAGTAGACCCAGTCAAGATTTGAGTTTGAATTCTATTGGCATTAAGACAAGTCAGTGAATATTCTAGGAATGGAATGAAATCTAAGCAGAAGAAATACTGAAGAGAAAGGAAAATGATGCATATGAAACAAGACCTTGGTCTCACTGTTGAGGAGTATCTGCCCAATAAAAGACACTGGTCATTTGGGAAATCAGGTCATTTCCTCTTCGTGGAAGTGCTGGGAAATTTACAAGTGCCAGGGAAAGCAGGAGTCAGAAAGCAAAGCGAATGCAGGAGTGTGGAAGTTGAGCTCTTCCACGGCTGAGGAAGAGCAATAAATGGGTCCTGCATCTGGCTCTTTTGCCTGATGATGTGGCTCCCAACTCAGCCACCTCCTTTCCACGCAGCATGGAGTTGCAGAACTGGGCAGGGGTCCTGAAGGCCTAGGTACAGCCTATCTCCACCACAAACTGAATTCTTGCTAAAAATTCCTTTGATATTTTGATCTCTTATGAAGATAGCCTTCAAGAGAGTTACTTCTGTTTTGGTTTCCCCAAATGGAAATGAGAATAAAAAGATTCTCCCTGCCTCGTCCAGATGATTTGGGTCACTTCCCATGTATTTTACTAGATACTGATTAAATACTTTTACAGTTTCCATTCCCCTTATCAAGCTCTTTCTCTCCTTTTTTTAATTTGTGTGGTTTTCATTTCTTTAGCTGTGATCATAAGTTCACTTGTTCCATTAAGATTCCTCTGAGACCTATGTCTGCCCTTGGAAGTTTTCATCATGAATTCCCCAAGCCATTTAAGCAGTATATATATTATATTCCAAATAGATTGTGGATTTCCTGAGGGCAGGGTAGAGATCTCATACTTCCTATTATGTCTAATAATAACAGCTGACATAATAACAGTGTGCTTTTTATAGGCATTATCTGATATAGTCATCCTAACAACCTTATAAGGCAGGTACTATTATTATACATTCACAGCTGAAGAAGCTGAGGCTGAGAGAGATTAAATGGTGAAGATGAGTTTTGAACCCTGTATGTTGACTCAGAACTTGACTCTTAACCATGAAGGCTATACCCCGTAGCATGCTGTTGGGCACAGAGAGGATTCAGTATCAATGCTCAGCGACAGGTATAAAAACCTTGGAAACCCACCATGGAAAGAGCGTGGAGATTTACTATATACATATTTGTTCTTCATTAGTGCCTAATCATGCATGCTCCAAAAGACAGGCACAACTCGAGAAACCCTTTCTTATTCCCTTTTTACCCAAAACAGACTATCTCTCCTGCACCAGGCACATAATAAGTATTCAAAAGAAGCTGAGAAGTATATGCTTTATGTGTTTTAATATTTACTTTTAGAAACTATGGAGCAAGAAAATAAAATGTTTACGAGTATACAGACTAGAAGCTATAAAGGCCACTATGTCAAATAAAATGTATTTGATATCTTTATACAGACATGGTTAACGAAGGAGGGTGGCTTTTCTGAGGACAGTAGATTCTGAGCAATAAACCAACCTTCCTTCAACTACATATGGTCAGGCACATTCTATGATTAACTAACTATACCCAGTGAAATAAGAAGAGCGGATTGTCAGGTCAGGAAAGGACAACTGCAATGTTCTTGAAATAGCCAGGGTGAGTCCAGGACACCAGGATAGAGCTGTTGTCACCTACCCATGTTTTCTTTTTCCAAAAGTAACATCTTGAGTTCATTACTACTAGATGTCATGATACACTATGGTGCTAGGGTTTTTTCAAATTTATATCCTGCTTATTATTTTCATAAACAAAGACCACTTCGCTGCTCTAGTATATGCAGGAATCTGCTTGTGAAGCTGTACTTACCCTAATATTCTGGTTACAGCTTCTGTTTATAAAGCTAAACTGAAACACATGTTGTGCAAATAAACTTTGCGGGGGGGGATCCTGGCTCTTTTAAAATAATGGTGATCAAGATTTCACTGGCCAAATACTGTCCCATCAGTGATTATACCTAACAGACTGAGCCTGGAGACCCACTAATTTTCTGTGACTAGTCGCAGCACCACTGTAAAAGGCATGTGAAATGGAGCCTTTTCTCCAGGAGGCCTGAGTGGGGGATAAAAAGGGGGGCCCTTTGTTGTACAGCCAGGGTCCTCATTGGAAGCAAATGACATTTTCTTGCTTCCACCACCTTCTCTAAAAACTCACCAAGGTTCTTCAAGAAAGAATCTGGGGTATGAGGTTTCCTCTGTTGCCCTAATGCTGTGTTCTTAATGAGTCCAATAGAAGCTGAGCTCAGTTAAACAAGCATCCATTTTTGCAATTGTTTTACAAATCATATTGAACCACATCTTCAGACATCTCTGATTTGTGCTTTTACATGCACCTACCGATACAAACTTTGTGCCAGACTTTTATCCAAGAGCCCAACACAAGTTAGAACCATGCGTTTTATTTGAGCCCATACAGAACAAATATGAACACAATTTACCACATCTCCATGTGTCTCCATAACGTAAAGAAAAGATAGATAAAGCTTTTATATAAATAGTTTATGTAGCTCTTGTAAGAGATAGAAATATACAGATGTAAAGTGGTAGCTGATACAACGGATATTGTGATATTGCTTGTCTGCTACCCTCTCTTCTCCTGGGAAGCCTCTCTCTCTTCTAGACCCCACTGCTAGGCCCCTATCCGACAGAGCTGCTTGTTCCTACCCCCTGGGGACAGCTGATGGGGTCAGGGAGAGGCTGGCTATTTTCCTCAAGATTTGTGAACTTGAGAGCCAAGTACAGGCCAGTCCCTTTACAGAGGCAAAAGCAAGTGTCAGCAGCAATGTTTCCCACACATGGAAGAGGCCAGGCTACAATGACAGAGAGTAAAGCCCACAGGCTGAGAGAAGAAGAGATGAGGGAAAGGAGCCCTGGCACCGTTCACACCCTCAGTCCCCACGGTTCCTGGTCCAACTGTGTCCTGCTCCTCCTGTGGTCTGGCTGTTCAACCTTCTCCTGGCTCCGGAAAGCTAATAAATTGCCCATATGTTTAAGTTAGTTTGAAGTGGTTTTCCTTCACTTATAACCAACATTTTCTCTTGTAAATTATTAAACTAATATAGATGAAAACCATGGCAAATCAAAATCTGCAGAATTCCATGCTAAAGAGACTTTCATCCCTGGGTTATTTGATACTTATTACATACTATGCAATGCCAGGCCCTAATCAGAACCTAGGAAGGGCTGCGGGGTAGAGATGGGCCTCCAAGCAGCAGAAGCAAGCTTTGCTGGACTAATCTGCGGCAGCTCCAGCCCTGGCTGCAGCGAGACTATTTCCCAGGATGTACTGGTTCTCGTCCTGGTGGGCCTGAAACAGCACACGACCCATCCTGGGCCTTGGCAGGAACACCTCACTCTCCCTGCTCTACAGTCCCTCTCAACCTCACCCAGTGAATGAAAAGGCAGTACAGATGCCAATGCTAAAAGCAGAAAAATCCACAGCAGCATGCCATGTGAATACATGAAATGTTCTGCAAGTTCATAATGCAACTTAAAAACTGCACGAAAATGGTGAGCTCCTCTCTTTTTGCAAAAAGTTTACGTTTTGGGGTTTTCCATATGATATGTTAAATGTGGGCTTATGGAAAGCAACAGGTTTACACAGCTTGGCAAGTGTATGTGAAACAGCTGAGCACAGAACCAGGAATGAAGAAAGTGTTCAATAAATGCTAGCTTCACTTCTCTTACTCTCTCCAGGTTCTCGGGACGACACTATCCCATCACCATGCTATTCTTCCTACTAGTAAAGCTACACCCTATCCTTCCCTTTCCAGGGTGCTTTTTATTATGGGGTTTTGAGATTCTTCCCAGGTGGTTCTGTGTGTGAGGCAGAAGGGAAAGGCAGCCTAAAAGCACAACACCTTTGCACCCACCCACCACCCACCAGCAAGTCACTTGGCTCAAAGTGCCTGGTGCCCATGGCAACTAGGCAATTGGTTACTTCCAAGTTATTTCAGCCACCTGGCACCACATTCTCATTAACTGGAGACTATCACAAACCACAGGTGCTAAAACAGAGATTGAAGCCTACTAGAGATTCTCTCCTTGAAGTAATCAGGAGATTTGCATATTTGATGTCATCTGCAGCTAGAAGCTCTGGAAAAGCTGAGAGGTATGGAGCCATGTTCTTCTGTAACTGGCTGAAGGGACAGTTCCCGTGTAGAAAATGAGCTCTGAGAAGCAGAGCGAACATTGCATCTTTCTCCCAGCCTCAAAAGCCCTCCCCTGTCTACAGTGTCCTGGTATTCAAGCCCCTCCAAGGTATCTTTACAACCTCATTTCTTTCACTACCCCGGCTGACACACCCTAACTGCAGCAGGTGCCCACACTCCCTCCTGTCCCTCCATCAAGTCTACTCTGCTACTCAATCCTGAATGCCTTCTTCCAGCCCTGCCTCTCCCAACCCCACAACTCCCAATTCTACCTGGTCTTTAAGGTCTAATCTGATACCATGTCCTCTCACAGACTTCCTTGATCTCACCCTCTGATGTAATGGTGTCTCCTCTGAAATCCTACAGGTCTTTAGCTACACCCTTTATATGGTAACATGTCATTGTTTCTTTCGTGTTTCAAAGTTATTTACACATATGCTCTTATTTATCTGAGTTCCTTAAGAGCAGTGACTGTGTTTAATTCACTTTTGTATTCCCAATGCCCAGTATGGGCCTACCACAAAAATAGGCACCCAATAAATATTGGAGGAACAATGTATGAATATCCACATGAAAGAAGGGCTACATATGCTTGCCAGTAAACTATTGATCCAAAAATGGTTCCACAAGCAGACTTCCTTGGTAGAAAGAACAGAGGTCTATGTAAATTAGTAACTTGACTTTCCAATATAAATCAGACAGTGCAAATATGGGCAGGATAAGCCACTATCCCTTGGGTTCAGACCATTCCTTGGAATAAAAGGAAAACTCAAGTTCAAACACCTAAACTGAGAGATCAAACCCTAAACTACACAAAGGCAAGATTTTTTTTTTTTGCCACTCCTAATAAATTTCCAAACAGCATACCTTGTGCTGTCACTAAGTCAATGCCTACTGTGCGCAAGATACTTTGATAAACACACTAAGGGAAAAAATGGCAAGAATTAGCCTCCAGACTCGAAAAGGCAGATGTAAACCTATGAAAATGAGAAAAGTTATTTTCTTCTCTTCAATTAGAGATCCTCTAAGACAGTACTAATCCTCAAAAGCCCTATAAGGAAAAGCTGAAAAACCCATCAGTTGTTTCTGTGTACTGAGGATGAATTCATCAGCCTCTTTCCTGGCATTAGGCTTTCACAAGACAGGAGGTAAAGAAAGCAGGAGAGTAATGGGCATCCCAAGACAAAAAATGCAAAACTTCTAAAAGCAGTAAAAGGCAGAAAAAGGCGGGAAAAGATGATCTGACCTTCCCAGCCTGCATGATGCTAACCAACATGCTTTGGATGTTGTCCAGTGAAGACAGTTCTACCTCTCCCATATTTCAGACGATCCAGTTCAAATGCACAGAGAGAAGACCAATGCCAGAGCAGAAGTGCAGGTGTGGCATAACATTTGTCAACAGCAGGCAGCTAAAGCCTGAATGAACGGGGCCTTGCTACTCAGGCCAGCAGCAGCAGCTTCACCTGGGGGATACTTAATGTGATCTGTATACACATTAAAGTTTGAGAAGCACTTAAAGTTACAGAACTGGCACTTAAGGAAAAGAAAATGGATCCAAAGTTGAAGAGAGACCTGAAAAGCAGTGGACTGAGATATCTGTCCTGTGATTAAACAGGAGGAGACACAGATGAACTGTGACGTTTCCAGTGGGGAAGGAGAGGACAAGGTATCTTAGACAAAGTTTATGATTTAAAAATAAGTATTTAGGGCATATTCCAAAAATGGAGAAAAGAATCATGGTAGAAGCTAAAAGTACAATAAGGTACTTCTCAAATATTCTTACAACTGGCCACATCAGTATGCCATGGAGAAGTCAGAGAAAGGGGGCAAGTGGAGAGAGCTGGCACTGCTGAGACTATTCCCATTTGGGTCAATGATACTGGTGAAAATATGCCGGAATTATAGACATGTATGAGGGTAAATAAAGTCAGAGACTGTTAAAGGTAAAAGGGACCCCTTCTAGATCTGGTCCAGTGGTTGTTACCCTGTGTTCCAAGAAGAACTAGGGATCATGTATCCTTAAGTGTATGTCTCAAGAGCAGCTACTATCTCGTTCTGTATACTGGCCACTGGGAGAAAGATTTTACTCCTATAAAGGTTTCCAGTATAACTGATTCCAACACCCATACTTCACAGGTTTACAGATGGAAAGACTGAGATAAGGGAAGTGATTTGTCTAATATGTACAGCTAATTAGTCACAGGCTAAAACCAAAACCCATGACTGCTGATTCCTGCATCAATGCCTTTTTTCACTACATCACTCTGCTATATCCAAATGTGCTTTGAAAATTCTCTCACTTACTAAATGAGGTCTGTGTGAATCAAAAAGGAAACGTAAGATAAAGAGGGAGTTATGAAGAGTAGGAAGAGTCATATGAGAAAGGACATATTGTATTAAAAGCTCTAAAAATGAAAAAGCTATAAATGTTGGACTTAGCATATATCGAGTGGGTGGCTTTGTTATTTAGAACTTTACTAAGTATAGAAGTGCTGACGACCAGATTCAGAAGAACCATAAACGGAGTTGGACTTTATCATTGACTTACGCTAAAACTGTAGTGATTAGGTTAGAATTAGGTAAAGAATACTTCTTTAATGTCTCAACTAATAACAGGTTGAAGATAGACCAATTGAACATTTGCAGTTTTGTGCTTATGAACAGAAACTGTGACATTTCACGATGCATAAATGATGATGAAAGTATTGAAGCTTCCTAGCAAGTTGCAGTTCTCCAGGGAAGCTATTAACAGCTTAACATTTCTAGTTCATATCAGAATGTGGATTCAACTTACTGAAAAAAGTTTATACTAAATAAGCATGAAAGAATGTAATTAAGATAGTAAACTAGGAGAGAGTTTCTTGGGTTTCTTGGGTCTACTACTAATCAAGTTGGTAAGTGTACAAGAAAACCTGTATATAATCCAAAACAGGTTTAAAAAACAATGTTAAAAAACAAACAATGTTTTAAAAACAATACAACAGCAAAAAACCTTCCCAATGGCTCAACAAACTCAACTGGGCTTTCCCCCCAGATAAACCAAGGCTGGACCCACGACTGCCTATGAGCCTGGACAGCGTATGCTGCAGATTTTAAATGTTCTTCTGACTTCAGTTATTTCCATTCTCCTTCCATAATGAGTATACCTTTGGGAGCTGACCTCAGGATTCAATCATTCACTGATTCTACAAACGTGTAATGATGCCCCACTATGTGTTAGGCACCACCTAGAAGGCGCTAGGAGATACATGCCCTCAAAACCTTCACAGTCAAGTGGGAAAAATAAACAAGCAGACTAACCATTAGTTAAGACTAAAACTGTAGTGATTAGGTTAGAATAAAGGTGTGTTGTAAGAGAGATGTGCACCTATGGCAGGAAAAGGGAGGGATACTAGAGAAGACAAAACTGGTTGTCACATACGGCTTTTCAAAAAGAAGATAATGTTTTTAGTTGGGACAAATCCAAGTGCTCTAAAGAAATAAAAGGTAGGAGGAAACAGAAGGAAGCGGGAACAGCACATGAAAAACAATGAAGTATAGAGACACATGGCACACTTAGGGCTATGTTCAGGAAGCAGACACAGCGGATACAAGTGAGGAACGGCAGAAGACAGAGCTGGACAAGTTTAAGGGCCCGATCATAAACAACCTTGATGCATTTAAGCTAAGGGGCTTTTTCATTTTACGGACAATGCGAAAAGGAATTATAGGTAGAATACTGACATAGTCAGGTTGTTTGAGAAAGAGTATTCTAATAGCTTGCTTGGGATGGATGAATTGAAGGAGGGCAAGGCTGAATGTGGGGTGTGCAAGGGAGGTCTTCGGTGGTCTAGAGCAGAGCGAGAAGGATGTCCCCACCGAAAGGCAGCTTGGTGCAGGTGTCAGAGCCCAAGCAGAGTGAGGAGAGTGCCACATGAGGGAGGGGCAGCAGCAACAATGGGGGATTGATTGTAAAAAGGGGGATGGATATAACATATATATTGTGCATTATGATATAATAATATATTAAAGATAATGGGAACTAGATTTATCACTTTCAAAGAGGGAAGTTACAGATATGTATAAAGAGAAAAAAAGAACCAACCCAGTGCACTGAATCGGAATTGGGGGTATCGGTGTGGGCGTGGTTGTTCAATATACACAGATAGACACAGAAATAATAATGAGCATCAAAATAAACAATGACAGTAACTGACTATAACCCATTAAATAACATGGGAATTCATAAATCCATACTGCTATAAATAAGCTTAACGTTTGATGAAAAAATGGCATATTTATGTCATTTCAATATAAAATTGAAATACCCACAAAATACCTACCAATTACAAAGGAAAAAAGTGACTTTGTGGTGGACAGCCTTAAACAGGTGATCAAGGTGAACATATAACCAGTAATGAGTCAAACAGGCTGTGCCACCTGAGAAAGGGCAATGAGAAGACAGAATACAGCCTCCTTTCGGTGAGTCTCCTGCCACAAACGCGTCAACCGAATCTAGTCATGAGGGAGTAGCACACAAACCCAAACTGAAACAAATTTTCTAAAACTGGCTTATAATATTCAAAACACTGTCAAGGAAAAACTGAGGAACTACTGCAGACTGAAGAGACATAACAACGGAATGTAACTCAAGATTCTAAATGAAATTCTGCTCTAAGAAAGTCACTAGGACAATTGGTAAAATTTTAATGGAGTCTCAGAATTGGACGGTAGTATTATACCAATGTTAATTTCCTGGTTTGTATGACTATATTATAATAATGTAGGAGATGTACTTATTTATAAGAAATACATTTATAGTATTTGGAGATGAAGGGCATCACATGAGAAACTTACTCTCAAAATGTTTTAAATAGCGCTTGTACTATTCTTACATTTACTTCTATTATACATCTGAGATTACTTCAATATTTAAAAAAAGAATTAAAAGATGATACAATCCAGATCAGACAACAGAAAGATGCTGTAGAGAAGATGGAATTTTAAATCATAAATCCATTACACATGCTTTACAGCTTTATGGTACATATTTATACTTAATTGCATAGTAAGATATGCAAACTTCTCAAAGCATTAGAGGGGTTTAGTCATTTCCCCAGATATTTCTATTTTCCCCAAATTAAGGAATCTTGCCAGATTTGGTTTCAGCTACCTCCCTGGAATGACTGACCTCTACCTGATCCCAGAGTCAAGATTTGATGCCTAAAGTCAAACCTAGGTTAGTAGTGCTTCTTATAGACAATTGCTTAATAAGGCCTATTTCTGCCTGGGTGCCACATATCACTCCTAAATTTATATCAACAACAAACCTTTAAGATAAAAAATTTTATCTTTATTTTGCGGATTTAAGATTCTCAAAAGAAATGGTGCAAAATGTCCAGAGTCTTCAACTAGTAGATGGAGCATCAAGAAACAAATTCAGCCTCCCAGCCCATGTTTCCCCTACTGTTATCCAGTAGCTCACTACGTACAAGGCACCATGCTATTAACTGTGGGAGAGACAAAAATGAATGAGACATGTCCTTATAGAACTATTTCTGCCTTCTTCCCTTCGTGTTGTAGGCACAATCTTCTGCCTCCTACCTCTTGCAGTGACTCTCACACATCCCAATTTTCATCAGTGGGTGAATTCAGGGACACTATTTATTCTACCTTTTCCATCACTGAAGAGATGCTACAGAAATTCTGAAGAATTACAAATGTGCCTTAGAATATGTACTGTGTGAAATGAATTTAATGAGTACATAATCACCACTTAATAAGCTCAAAATGGAAAGAACAAATGGCACAGGAGTATAAATAAAATAGTATTGCTTCTGAATAATTTGATTTTGGATAAGAAAGGCAAAGTCCAACACAAAAAATGTTAAGAGTTCGGGACAAGTGAGCTGCTTACTCCCAAACTTTCAATGTTTCACTTGATCAAAGAGATCACCTAAGAAGCTCTCAGAATTGAGTCAGGCCCCTGACTAGAAGAAATGGGACTGAGGAAGCAATGGAATCTTAAATTGTTCAGTTATCTCTGTGAAGATGATGGTACTCTTCTACCTTCAGTAATAGTTAAGAAACTAACTGCTAGATAAAAGATCAGAGTACAAAATATGATTTGCTTACTGTCACCTCTGTAATTCTGATTTACCCATCTGGAGCACTGGATATAAGGTCTGAGTAGAATTTTGAGAAGCTTATATGTAACTGAGCAAATTTTCCCATAAAACAAACATTCTAAAATTCAAGATATCATTTATGGAACCACATAATTATTTCAAAAGTTTTATGGAAAAGGGAAAAGAAAACCCTCTACATAAAGCAAAATTAAACTGTAGGCTTGTTTAGAGATTATTCAAATCAATGTAATTTAGAAATTAACATAGGAACATAGAGGAATACTCAATGTTGTTATGTTTCTTGTCATTAGTACTATGTCAGGAGGTCAGTGGCTTTGGTTTATCTCCAACTGGTCTCTCTTAAAAACACCAACTAAGTCTATTCCTGGAATTGCTCTCACATCCCCTAGTAGTTCATCCTTTCACACACAGTATTGCACAGGGAACAGTGGTAACATGTGAACCAAGTTCAAAGATCCCAAAGTGGAAGACATTGTTTTCCTGCATCCTACCTACTGTAACTGAAAACTGGGAATTTACTGGAATTGAGGATTTATTATGAGTCAGATGGTTGATAGCCTTTCCAACCAAAACATCTGCTCTACAAAGGCACAACTGCTACAGTCCATTTCCTCTTGGACCTGGAGAATGACCAAGTTGAAGCTTAGCCCTTTCCTTAAAGACACAGGGACTAGAAATGAGAAATTAAACAAAAGCAGGCCTCTACATTACCTTCCAACTTCCACTACTTTCTTGGATGGTATTAAAAATACGATAAAATGTGAGAATTAACATAACCTTTGAACATTAAAATATTACAATCAGCTCAGTGGAATAACCAAGGACTTTATCAGATCATTTAAATTCACAGCAGCACAGCTGAAACCAATTCTTTCTTTAGTATCTGAGAAAAGAAGGGACATGTGTTACCCAAACACAGTGGGGAAAAGGTTTCATCATTTACTCATTCATTCAACAAATATTTACTGAGCACCTCTATGTGTCTAGCTCTATTCTAGGAACAAGTGGTGAACAAGCTAGTGACCCGCCCTCTTGGAACTTACTTTTCAACAGGAGAAAACAAACAAATAAGTAAGCCAATTCATAAACAGTCTTCAAAGCACTACAGGTTTCCAATAGTCTATGTGTTTCAATTGGTACCAAGATTTTTCCAGCAACTGTAGTTAATAAGGTAGTAAGATGGAGCAATGGTTGAAATTCTGAGAGTTGTTAAATATCACATTCCTGGACCCTACCATTGGAGATTATAATTCAGTAAGTGTGGGCAGGTCAAGGACATCTGAACTTTTTTTTTAACTTACCAGGAGATTGAACTGGCCAGCCAGGTGTGTGCTCTATTGCCCGAGAGTACTGACCTCCAAACAATTAAAGTCATATCCCATTAGTAAAAAAGTGTTTGAACTTCACATCAGTAAGTCTATATGTATTTACTTATAAGCTATATACATGGACTGGTGAACTAATACATTGTGAATATCATAAAAATAAACAAACAGTAGAAATTCTAAGAGGGTGAGCTAAAAATAGAGTATAAACAAAGTTTTTTCCTCAACCTGGGTGGCTGCCTGCACAGGCTATAGCTTGCTGCTTACAACACGGGGTAGGCACACCAGGAGGCCTACAGGCTCCTCACGTGGACCAGGGCCCTGAGTCCATGGAGACAACTGGTCCAAGCCAAAAGGCCCTTGAAATTTGTTCTTATCCAAAACATCCATGGAGACAATTGGTCCACACCAAATGGCCCTTGATATTTGGTCCTGTCCAAAATATCCATGCTTAGAAAGTGCCCCTGGGTTCAAATAACCCATAATGTTTAGTTCTACTTTTGGTTTACAGGATTCATGCATTTAAAATACTATCATGTTTTATTGGTCCAACAATTACGTTGTGGCTGCATTGCCAATAATAACCCTTTCTGCCTCAGAAGCCTGGCTGGTAAAGGCACATGGTGTTAGGTAGAAGGGTTATGGTTTGAATTCTGCAGAACAAGATCTATATTAACTATGGATCAAATGTCTCCATGGACATTTTAGACAGGACCAAATATCAGGGACCTTTTAGAGCGAACCAAAAGTCTCCATATATTTTGGGCGGGACCAAATGTCCACTAATTGGACCAAAGAGTAGGACAACCACAGAAGAGGTCCTCTGATTCACAGCCTGGGAAGAAAGGCTATCTCAGCCCCCACTCTGTTCCATAAATTTACAAAAATATCACTTCTATCACAGGTGAGAGATTTAGGCAGAGGAGCATTAGATTATAATCATCCCAGTGACAGGTATTTGGGAGACCCTGCCTCACTCTACCTGCCAATATATACCTACCAGTTCTTGTTAACATATACTAAGTAAAGTGTGGAAAATCCAGACCTGAAAAAAATATAACCTCAGTCCTAGGTTTAGCAGCTGTGACTTATTGTGTCAATTGTTTGAATCGTGTGAATGTGTCCACACACATCAGATCCCAGCAATGTGGTGTAGTAGAAAGATCACAGGCTTTGGATTTATGCAGACTAGTGAGAATCATGGCTCCACCGCTGCTTACTTGCTGTGTCAACCTGGCTGGGTAACTTATTTAAAACCTGGATGAGCCTCTGCTTCCTCAACTGCAAAATGGGAAGAGTAACAAAACTGTTGTATCAGAAACAAGTATAAAAGGTAGCCAATACTACGGGCACCATCACTGTCATTGTTTTCCCAGGTCACCTGGGAATATCTGACCTACATGTTCCCTGCTACATGCCACAAAGAGCCTGGCCCATTTCGCTGGAATGAATGATGCCTGTCTGCTGCCTTCTTTGGCAAATCCTGGCCTATCTGTGCAGAATCAGTTTCTTGTTTGCTTCTGATTCTTGTTTGAGTGGCACCACAACTGGTGATGTTAGAAGCCACGCCCTACTTTTCCAGGCCTACACACAGCCCTTTGATGTTGAATTCAGTGTTACACCTCATGGACCAACAGCCTTCATCTGCCCTTTCATTTGGCACCTAACTTCCTAGCTGTTTTCTCTCTACTGGCACAAAATCTCAGCAGGTAATAGCTTTTCTCTTCTAGTCACAGGGTCCGCTCTAGTGTCTTCTTGTTTGTGCTTCCTATTGTTACTATTCAAAGAGTTACATGTAATGAAACCATTTGATTTTGAAGATTAAAAGACAATACTGAAATGATCTACTCACAACTGCAGGAATGGCCATTTACATATACCCATAAAGAGAGTATTTCAACTAACAGGACTTAAAAGTCAGGCAATCATCTTAAGGAAAATCAGGCCTCTTAAACAAAGATTTTCCAACTGTCTAGATTACTAAGAAGAAAAAAAAAAGCCAACAATTAAGACTCTAACTAAAAGAATTAAGAAAAAGAGCAAAGATGCAATGTCAAACTAAAATTAGAAAAGGCCAAAAATAAAACTAACAGCAGAAAAAAACACAAGCAAGCTAAGCACTTGCAATCAATACAAAAGAAAAAATAACTTACATTACTAAATCAAGATTATTAGCAGTTGTTGTTTTTTAAGCCTCACCTGAGGATATGTTTTTATTGATTTTAGAGGGAGAGAAAGGGAGAGAGACAGAAACATCGATGTGAAAGAGAAAAACTGATCGGCTGCCTCCTGTACTAGACCCGACCAGGGATAGAACCCAAAACCTTTTGGTACATGGGAAGACGCTCCAACTAACTCAGCCACCTGGCCAGGGCAGCATTTTTTTTTTTTTTAATTAGGGCATTAAATTTTAGTTAAATGCTAATAAATTTAGTAAGTGAATAAAAATTCAAAATTAAAAGAAAATAAAAAGAGAGGTATTAGGAAATAGCAAACTTGAATGGACAATTTACAACAACAATAGGAAATGCTATTTAAAAATTACTGTTATAGCCCGGCCATGCGTAGCTCAGCGGTTGAGGGTAGACCTAAGATCCAGGAGATCATGGTTCAATTCCCGGTCAGGGCACATGGGATCCAGGTTGTGGGCTTGATCCCCGGTGGGGGGAGTGCAGGAGGCAGCCAGTCAATGATCCTCTCATTGATATTTCTATCTCTCTCTCTCCCTCTCCCTTCTTGTCTACGAAATCAATAAAGATACAAAAAATTACTGTTTTAAAAGATGCCTATAGTCAATGAGTGCTGTAGAATGTTTCTAAACTTTCTAAATAAATAAGAATGGTTATGCTTTTCAATCTATTTCATAAGGTAAATATACTTTTATTTTCCATAAACAGACAAGATATCCATAATGGTTTTTTATGAGCACGGCTCTAATAACCAAATAAAAATCTCAGTAAATACAAGACCACATTAAAATAATACTCCGCTATGAGCAAACAGAATGTATACTTGGACTACATGGCTAGACATAAGGAAAACAATATAATTTGTCACATGAGAGGAGACGTAGTAAGAATCATACCATTACTGCAGTGAGTGCTCACAGAAAACTAAAATACCCATTCTGCCCTGTGGCAATGCAAACACTACCATCAGGCTGCCAGGCCCTCTCCAAGATGCCTTGAGAGTGCAGTTTATGTTCTTGGTAAGACTTCTGGGCTCAGAAACTCAATTTTGTTTGCACCAACTACAGTAGAACCATCACCCAAGGGTAGGTGATGTACAACCAGAATGCTAACTCATTAGTTTATTATGAGAAGTTAACTAGGCACTAAAATATTCTAAGTTCATATGGCTAGTGCATTCTTTCCCCATATACTCAGTCTATTACTTTGAACATCGCAGGCCCCTAAGATCAATACATTCTCTAATGGGAAGGCCCATGTGGGTTGTTGGTGAACAAGGAGTCAGAAGAAGGGGAATTAGAGGAACTGCTCTTAATAAAGCCTGCTACACTAATCTCACCCCAGTGATAATGCTGTCAGTGGGACCGATGGGACACTAAAAGTACTTGAAGGCGGTGACCTACATGTTCCTGCACCCACCTCCACTTTCAGATTATTTAAAGCTCACTGACTAACCCATTCTTTATTTTGGATAATACTAGAATAGTTGCTGCCAAAATTTGACTCTATAACACTCTTTCTTCCTTCTTTTTCCCCCAGTTTGGTTTGATACATTCTTTCTTCAGACACATGAACACATTTAAACAGGTCTGATACTGCTCACCTGGGATCCATTTCATCCCCCCAAGAGAATATCGTATATGTTAATAACTTTATCCATTTATGCACTGCAACTTGCACAGGGTATCCTGATTCCCTTACTTTCTAGTTCTTAGGAAAGCAAGGGTAATTACTTCACTGAATGGGCCATTACACATTAGAGAGAAAAAAATTAAAAAGTATAAACAGGCCCTGGCAGGGTAGCTCAGTCGGTTGGCATGTTGTCCCAATACACCAAGGTTGCGGGTTTAGTCTCTGGTCAGGGCACATACAAGCATCAGCCAATGAACAAGTACAACAACAAACTGATGTCTCTCAGTCTCTCTCTTCCTATCTCTATCTCAAATCATTTTTTTTAAAAGAACATAAACATAGGAAGGATTGAAAAAATATGTTTTATGTCTAAAATTGTTCCATATCATTAAGTTATAAAGCTATATGATTATACAGGGCCGGGCCAAAGTAGGTTTACAGTTGTGAGTACGTGAAACACAGAGTTTCCTTGTATTATTTTCCATACAAACAACTGTAAGCCTACTTTGGCCCCACCCTGTATAACTCAAAATCAATACAAAATAACAAGTGTTAACAAATTACTTCAGCAAAGCTGCAGAATAAAAATCCATTTGAAACTAGTACAAGCCTATGTACTATGGGCCATAGCTAGAAAATGCATTTATAATGCTGACAAAAAATTCAATAAGTGGGTATTAATTTAAATCAGAAAATTAGAGGCTTATTCAAAGATGACATAAAGTCTGATGGCAGAATTAAAGAAAGATGAATAAATGGAGAAATATAATTTGCTCCATGCTGGGAAAACTAAATATAGTAAAGATGACAACATTCCCAAAATTATTATGTAGATTAAATACTGATTTTATAGATCTTGATATTGGTACTAAAACACATGTGTTTGAAAATAGAAAAAAAATACCAAAAGAAAAACACTGAGGTTATGACAGTGGATTCAAACTATCAAATTTTAATTTGTTACAAAAGAAAAATTATTTTTTTAAAAAAGATATGGTATTACTTGAAATAGAAAAAACTCAAAATCAAATTCATAAAGAAATATAAAAGGTTAGTATATGATAAGCCAGAAGGAATCTTATTACAGAGGGAAAAGAACCAGTGAGCGACAGAAGAGCGAACAGAAATGCAGAGAACATTTATGACATTTCACAAGACGGTATATTTACTTTTGGACTCAATTATATTGAGTTAAAATCTGTAAGTTGAACTTTATAGTGCCAGGTCTCCCCACAGAAACTACAGAGAAAAATGCTCTGTTCTATAGAAAGCCCTTGAAGATATCTGAAAACAGAACATCTTCTTTAAGTTGTCTTTTTTCCTTCATAAACAGCCTTAGTTCTTTAAACATACTTGTTAGAAATCCAGATCCTTCATCATCCTAATCACCTTCCACTGTTAGTCCCCCTCTCTACCTACACCCATTTTCAGATGCGGCGCCTAGAATCATAGTACTTACACCTCCCGAGACTGCTTTTGGATCTATCACCTCCTTTGTTCTGGAAACAGCATTTCCAGTAATGAAGTCTTGTACTACATGAGATTTTTGACAGCTGATTCCCAAATCCTTTTCATATGAGTCCTAAGGACCCTAAATCTTTTTTACATGAACAGTTCTAAACACTTCTCCCTATATTCTGCATTTATTTGTATAGCTAACATGTTTGCTTTTTCAAATTGAGCGTTAAGAGTATAAAATGGAATATAATGATCACTGGACTATGAAACAGAAGACCTAACTTGTTTCCATCATTCATTCATTCATTCAACAAGTATTTATTGAGCACCCTCTCTGTGCCAGGCCCTGTGCTAGGTTCTCAGAGCTATAATAATGGACAGATAGACAGGAAGATGGGTAAATAAACCAACAATTACGGGAGGTAAAGGGTATTATGGGAGGATGGAGGAAATGCACCTAACCCAGACTTATCTAGAAAGGCCTCCTAGAGGTATATCCGGCTTTGCCACTCCTAATGGGTGACTTAACTACCAAAGCCTTAGTTTACTCACCTATAAAATGAAAGGGCTACTATGGAGGAAATTTGGCAATGCCCATCAAAATTACAAATGCATTTATCCTTGACCTGGCGATACTACCTGTGAGAATTTGTCCTAAAAATATACAAGATATACAGGAAACAATGCATACTCAAGGTAATTCACCTGCAGCACTATTATAAAATAGCCAAATTGAAACAACCCAAGTGTCTACAGAGGATGATTAAGGAAGCTATGATACATCCACATAATAAACCATTAGGCAACTGAAAAAAAATAGAAAAGAAAGCAGGAGTTATATAGCAGCATGAAAAGATCATCAAGCTACATTTGTAAAGTACAAAAAAAAATAAAGACAATGTAGAATAGTGTATACAGTATGCCACCTTCCGTATAAAAGGATAAACAAGAATGTGTGTGAGTGTGTGTGTGTGTGTGTGTTCATCTGCATAAAGAAAATCCTGGAAGGGTATAAGAAACTAATAAAAGTGATTACCTACAGGGGACTGGTGAGAAATGAGATACATGGAGATGGGATGGGAGTTAGCTTTTTTTAATGTATACCTATCATGTAAATGTATTACCTACTTATTTACATTAATTTTAAGGTTGGACTACATGATTTCTAAAGCTCTTCTACTCTTAGTATTCTATAATTATATGATTTAACCTACATTTAACTTGTAATAATATAGTCAAATAGTCATGAGATTGTTTGTTTATTTGTAAGGATGCTTAGGTTTATAATTTTTAAAATTGATCCTTAGGTCACACCAATGAGTATCTTAAAACACTGAATTCTGAGGCTAACACAATCTTCTCTTTCTATCTATATTTAAATTATTTAGATGCCTCTATATTTATTGAAATTTAATAAAGATTTATTGAGCACCTACCCTGGGTGATAGGAAGGGCACCCCTACTTACTTATGCAAGTTCAACAGAAAACACTGTGAAACCCTGAGCCAGTAGCACCCAAGTATCACGTATCCATTTAGTTAAAAGACTCTCTATAGCAAGAGGTTCTGACGGATATTATAGCTAGTGTGAAAACAAATTAACTTTCCTGTCTTTATATAAAATCTGAACTTAAAAAATAAATTTATAAGGGTAATATAACAGTAGGAAGATATATATTAAGGCTCAGGAATGATGAAAATAATATTATCATCATAGTAGATGAAAAAACAATGATATCCAGTATTTATATAGTACTTAGCAGTTAAGAATATGTTTTCATTGATAGTAACCATTCTTCCAGGTATGAGGTGATATCTCATTGTGGCTTTAATTTGCATCTCTCTGATGATTAGTGACACTGAGCATTTTTTCATATGTCTATAGGGGTTAGCCAGGGACTAGATGAGAGAAGGTGAAGGGATTAGCTAAAGAACATATATGCATAACCCACAGACACAGACAACAGAGGGAAGGGGGGCAGGGGAAGGTGGGCAAAAGGGGGGAAAATGGGGACATCTGTAATAAGAGTCAACAATAAAAATAAAGTTTAAAAAAAAGAAATGT
Organism: Miniopterus natalensis; assembly: GCF_054644295.1. Taxonomy (NCBI): domain Eukaryota; kingdom Metazoa; phylum Chordata; class Mammalia; order Chiroptera; family Miniopteridae; genus Miniopterus; species Miniopterus natalensis. The sequence goes on along the minus strand of NC_142093.1, from coordinate 12,052,798 downwards.
TTTCACATACCTCATTTGATTCTTCCAAAACTCAGGAAAATAGGAAGATAAATAGTATTGTCCTAATTTTCATGGTGAGAAAATAGGTTCAGAAGCTGAATAACTTGCTCAAGTTTACAACAGGCAAAGGACAACCGGCAAATCCAGGCTTTAACTCCTGTCCTCTAATTCCAGGTAACAAAATCACTCTACTCTGCCATGGGGCCTTTGACTGGTTATACATAATTTACATGTGAATATGTCCAGAGGTAAACCAAAAGATATCTCTATCTCAAAGAATGGAGATCTTAAAGTATGATCCCTTTGGAGTAACCCTGAACTAGAAGTATACCTATCTATTTCAAGTCCAAAGTTAAATACTCTGATAGGTGATACCTACAGGAAAGACGATAAGGACATGAAAACAACAGAAACTACACAAGGTAATTTACTTTTCTCAAGGACCTAAATTCTTTGTGCCAGATATAAGCACTCTGTCATTTGACCATCTCTTGATTACTATCTTTTACTCATGTATTAAAAGTTAAGAAGTTCTGAGTGTAATTCCTGTTGACAAAGACAGGTAAAAATTATTCCAAGATTATCTGAACACAGGAGACTGAAAAACCCTGCCTTCTGTGTTATAGCTGTGGCTCTGCCACTCATCTCAGGGTCCTTCAAGTCCCCAAATCTTTCTATAAAATAACGCTAGCTTATTAAACACACACAAACCAAAACAAAACAAATACCACAGAGCTTAACAATGAAGACTACTAGGTAATTTCAAAACAAATATTAATGGCACTGAAACTGATTTATTGTGATGAAATTTAACAGTTTTTAACTTTATTGCACTAAGTACAAAATCAGACCAAATCAGCCATTATGCAACAAATGAAATAGTATGCCCTTACTCATAGGATTTGAAGTCAGAGGGACTAGACTGAAGTCCCAGCTGAGCTACTTACTACTGGTATGAGCCTGGGCAAGTTACTTGAAGTGCATTAAAAGTACTTCCTCTTTTGTAAAATAAAGGCAATAAAAATAACTTTTTTTCCCCTCATCAGGTTGTTTATTGTAAAGTTCAAATGTAATCATGGATTTCCTCATCTATTGTAATACCTAGAAATCTATCACTTGGACTCTGGCCCAATATCTGATTGTGAAGAAAGAATGAAAATTAGGCCCTGAGGTTGCATTTTAAAATTACTTAGCAATATCAGGGAATTTGGTAAATTCACATCAGGGCCCCCTGCATTTAGAACAGCTATCAGAAGATAAAATGGCCAAGACATACTTGTTGAATGGACAAATGAATCTGGTTCACAGTAATTTCACTTGAGATATTTGTTATTTCTCCATACGTTTGAGTCTCCAAGCTTTCTTTCTTTCCAGGAACACTGAGGTATGGGTTTGATTACAGCCCATTGCAGCGCTGTGCAAACTACGAACACAGAATGAATTCATTCACTTTTGATAACCTACTAGGACAGGCGCTGTTTTAGGCACTTGGGATACAACGATAAACAAAAGAAAGAAGTTGCCTTTCCTTTTGGTACTTAGGATTTGTCACATCATGGCAGACACACAAACACATGTGAGCATGGCCTGTGAGTCAAAGGTCATAAAGTGGTTGCAAAATCCCAAAAAGTGGTACTAAGATTACAGTGAGCAGAGAGATTATTTTTCCAGGTCAGCCCTGAAGATCCAGAGGGCTACCTAGGAATGAGAACATGTCACTGTTTCCTTTAGCACAGTGGTTCTCAATGTTAGCTGCACATTGAAATCATCTGGAGAGTTTTAAGAACTTATAGATGCCTGGGTCCCCTCCACAGAGATTCTGATTTAATTGGTCTGGGGTGCAACCTAGGCACTGGGAGTTTTTAAAGCTCCCTGGGTACAACCAAGGTTGAGCACCACTAGCATAGAGCAGCTCAGAATTCCCTAGGAATTAAACAACCACCCTGCCCTCCAAAAGTCTCCTCATCTGGGAGAAGAGAGTAATTGCAGGGGACCCTAACAGTGAGCTGTAAGGCAATCACTGGGGTCCTGCCATGAAGAATTACTGCAGTCATGACCTTCCACCCCCAAACAGCAAGCTTCAGAGGAATACTAGTCATTCATTACCCTAAACATCTAGATAAGAATAAGATGGAAGAAAACAAACTAAAAACAGAATCTTTTAAGAACTAGTAAATAATCACAGGTACATATTTCTGTTTTCTGATAATTCTCTTAAACATTTTTATTTGTAACATTATAGAAATATTAGAAAATACAAATAGAAGAAAAACATCACCCACAATACATGACTTATAGGCATGTAAATAACACTTTTTTCCTGTATGTGTGTGTGTGTACTGTACATTATTTTTTGTTAACAGACTATTTTCAGTTAACAGTACTTAGCGATGGAGACTTCTGGTTAAGATGAGAGATTAAACTGCAGACTGCAATACTGATGGGAGTAAGTTCCCACTTGCTTCTTTGCACTGAGAAACACCTAAAAGGCAAGAGAAGTTGTAGGTTCTGTGGGAGTTGAGGTCAGAGGCAGGGCTGAAAAGAGCAGTACTGGTTCAAAGTCTCTAGAAGCTTGTAAAAGTGTGAGAACCCTCCTCTGATTTCAGGCCCCAGAAACTTCATGTTCTCAACAGCCTCAGCTTCCAGCAATTCATCAAAATTCTAGTTTAATTTTCCTACAAGCATCCAGTGACTTCTGCCTCAGGTAAGCAAATGCTCATGTCCTGGTCTCCCTAAAAGCCCATGTCTCCTTCCAGATTCTGAGAAGGCTGTTCTGTGACCTTAGTTCTTTCATGGATTCATGGAAATCTGTCTGTCCAGCGTTTTTCTTGGGGTAAAGATGGGACTTAATGTTGTCATCCCAGCTCTTTATGTTACAGAGCTAAAACCAAAAATTCACTCCTAGAATGTCAGCAGTCAGGCTTACAGGATCTAAGACTCCACCTTCATCCCTAGGCAAGAGATCGAAAAATTTATTCTCTGGAGAAAAGACCTACTAATACTGACATCTGAGGATCTCCCAATGAAAAAGACAGCTCATTGACTGATCTTCCCATGGGTAAGTCCTCAGTTAACAAGCACTCCCTGAGCACGCGAGCGAGCACGCACACACACACACACACACAGCTTCTATTCAGCCTTTTCATATCCTCTTCAACCACCAGGTTTTAAGGAAAGCCTCCAATACGAAAAAGAAAGAACTCGAGAGAACACAGAAAAATTGAAATAAAAACCCCAAAATATTCTAAAATATGATAGCAAAATTTAGAAATTCAATGGAAAACTGAAGGTAAAGTCAAAGAAGTCTCCATGAAAGCAGAATAAAAAAAGCAAAGAGAACCAGGGAGGCATAAGAAAATAAAAGGGAGGGGAAAAAAGAAATCCAAGAGTACAATATCCAACAAATGGGTTCTAGAGAAAAAGATTAAAGAAAATGGAATGGAAAAATTTTTCAAAGGAAAAACATAAAAGACAGGAGGAGCCTCAATATAGAAAGGGTCCAACAGTCACCTTCTGCTTATCCATATTACAGAAGAAAAATGAATAGATAAACTATAATTAATTGTATGAGGAAGATTTTTTTTTAAATAGTAGGATTGCTTCCCTGCTAATTAAGATTTGCTTAAACTGATATTAAAATTAATTTTGCATTCTTAAAACAAAAATATCTCAGGAGGCTGTTAAAGTCTGGTGGCAGAGCAGAGGAGAGCCAAGTCAAGGCAAATATTTCTTTTTCCGGAGTTTAGAAGGTAGGTGATTAAAAGCTGGCTTAATAGGAAGCCATTAGAAACTGTGAAGCCATTCGAGAAACTCTGTCAGAATCAAGGAATAATCATTTATTGGAAATTCAGGAGCATTTTTGTGCTTACCATAAAAACTCTTTTGAAATTATTAATCTGACAAGGGGAAAAGTATACCTTAAGCTCTTATGTTGCTATTTTATGTGCAAGTTGAGTTTTATAGTAGTTCATTAAAAATCATAGGACTAGAAAAATAGACGAAGGCCCTTGAAAACATATTTCAACATTTTCCTTCCTTCAGTCAAAAAATAAAAAACAAAACAAAAAAACCTCAATTGGCCCTAAAAGTAACTATTTGCCATGTTAAACTTAAAAAAAAAAAAAAAAATCTAACCCTGAATCAGGGGTCCACATGCATTAAGCGAGTATTTATAGATAAGCTTGTCCGCCTGAAAAGAGAAAACTGTGAGATCCCCCAAGATGGCAGCATGTTTACTTTAGGGTCTAAATTAACTTACTGTGGTTAACAAATAATAACATGAAATTAATTTAACTAGGGAGAAAAACAGACTGTTCTATGAACTTAAAGGGGTGTTTGTTTTTTAAAGCCCAAGTCAAGTCTACCCCTATACTTGGATGGGGACCGTGTCAATGTGTTAGTACCATGGTCATACACAAACCAGCCTAATCTCTGATATGAGCTTCACAAAGATGTATTCAACATTCTTTCTATTTGTCTAAGCTCCAAATCATATTTTTTTTGCACTTGGGCATATCCTATCTACAATTTACAGATGGACAAGCTCATCTGAAAATTGACTAATTAAAATATATTGATCATAAAATATGTACTGTTATCTTTTCTCCTTAACACATCCTAAAGCTAATCTTAGTTGAAAATGTATATGTACTTCTCCTTGTACAGCATAAGACAAGAATATAACTCAATGAAACCTTTACAAAATGTCAGATTAATTACATTTTTTCAGTGCAGATGGATTTAAGGAAATCATCTCTGAAAACAGTATTTCATTTAAAGTAAAATAAAGACATAATCTTCCCTGATAAGTGAATGTGTAGGAGATGCCAAAATATTAATACTGCCATATATTACAGATGCTATGATATGCATTTTTAAAAGTAAATACAAGTAGTTTGTGATAATCCTGAGGCAATGTCCTAAAAACAGTAAGTTTCTCTTTGGGCAGCCCAGCAAGAAGGATCTATAATATGATATACAGAAAAATAAACTCTCAGTCATTGGGGCTAAAAATGTAGACTTTTAGAATAATCATTAGTACAAAACTCAAGTAATATGTTAAATATTCATCCATTTACCTAGCATTTATTAAGTACATGCAATGTGTCAGTTTTCAACTCTATCCGTGACTCTGAAAGTAAAGTTGGAATGAAGTTAATCGTACCAGAAACTTTAACTCTCCCTCAACACAGGTCAACATGACATTTCTCTAAAATGACGTCTTTATGAGGTTTTGAAATTCAGTGCCATAAAAGTCAGACGCATAAATCACTTCTAAAGAATACATTTATAATGTACCATACACTGTGCAATGACTTCATGTTTTAGTGGACTTAAAAGATTTACTGTTACTTGAGTTAAACATTAACAGAGATGAAATATCTCTGTGCCCAATAAAGCTTAATATGCACCTTAAAACAATTAATATTTATGTATTTAACACAACACAAGTAATGTTTTATTCATCCCAAAATGAAGTTTGGTATTTAAAACATTCCCTATGCTTTGCCTGACTATAAATGACATTTAAAAGCAATATTGAAGTTAGGAAATGCTCCTAAGTAGAGAGGTTGAGAAGTGTTCTTTCTTATAAAATGTGTTGATGCTTTCCTTTTATTGTTTCTGGTACTATTATGATTCGTTCTGTAACAGCCATCTCTTTTTATATTATTAAATAAAAGTAAAGAAGAAATCAATTTCATTTGCCTCTATACTACACTAAGTAAAATGACACTGAACCTGCCTGAATATAGTCTATCTTTTAAAATAAATTACACAGGACTGGGAAAGTGTCAAAAGTAGGGACACTTAAGGTTCCTTTAGGTTTCCTCTCTGTATTATGGTTTCCTAACAGACTATGAAAAGGGAGAAGGGCTTCTCAGGCCAAGCTGTCATGGACTATAGACCACAGTCCCTAAACTACTGCCCCAGACCTGTGAAGAGTCCACACCTTGACCCTGGACTCCTCCAGTGAATCAAACCTCTAGCATGACTCTCTCCAGCCACAGATTAAAATGCTGGTAGCACATGTGTAAGGCATCAACACTATGTCTTCAGGAAACTACCCAAAATAAAGACACCCCAGGGCACTTGCATGATAAAAATCTTTCCTTCCACATACCCCCTGGCTCCCTCAGGATCTATAACTCCACAAAGGAAAGGAATTGCCTGACCTATAGATACCATCCAAGTTCTACTTTTAAGTAAAATTCAACACAAAAACATTGATGAGCAAATTCTATCTACAAACTTCTACAATGGTTTACATTTCCATTTTCCTCCAGAGAAAGGCGCTGTCTGCCCTTATCCATCGGAAGTGAGGCCTGCTTTTAGGCTGTGCCAGCCCAGACCGCCACTCCCATCCCAATACGTCCTCTGCATACCACTTCATCAAATGACACCTCTCCCTCCCAAGCCTGCTCTGCTTTCCCTCTCCACATACCCTATGGAAGCCTCTCCAAGTCCACTATTCTAGTCAACTTGGTAGTTCCTACCATTTTTCTGCCTTTAGAACCTCGCCAAGTCTTTAGCACAAGTATAAATTCTGTATGGCTGCTGCTGTGTTTCTATAGCTCATGTGTATAATGTCAGCTATCATAGCACTGGAGTCAGAAGGAAAAGACAGCAATGCTACCCATCAAGTCACAACTTGCTCCACCCTGCACCCAAGAAAGGGCAGAATACCTTTAAAATAACCAATTTCTTGGTTAGAACAAGGCATAATGATGAAGTTCCACGTAAAGCAGGTAGGTTTGTCTCTCATTATCAATTCAGAGAAAGGAAGGGGGAGCTGTGTGTCCTGTGCTCTTTCTTTCCAATTTTCCTCACTGCCTGCCTAACACAGGGCACTCACTGTACTCAGTAAGTACAGATCACTGAATGACCAAATATGTACATACAAGTAAAGACATATAAAGCTGGGACACAAGTGAGAGTTAGATACCTGGTTACTTAAAGGCTCAGCCCTCAGAGACACATTTACAAAACTTACTCTCTTATAAAAAAAGGGAGTATCACATTTTGTTCATCAATCTCCCAGGGACAATGGAAGTACATGCCCAACAACAGCAAAAAACATCAATAATCTTAGGAAAATAAGAGGCAAGATCATCTCCTGAGAGGAAGAGAGAGCTAGCTAGGATTGGATGCACAGGGAGAATGGAAAATATTAGTCATTGAAGAAAATGTGCTAAAGAACTGATAAGAAATTACTGTCAAGCCTAACATAAGCCCAAAATAAAAGAATCGCAAGTCTGTAGTGGGTCAAATCAGTATGGCTCTGGAAATTTCTGCTAAGATGCTCTCCCACAGATTGCAAACGGGGGAAAGCAAGCGGCGACTCCGCAGCAGGCCGAGCGGGTGGGTGGGCGGCCTGGAGGTGGCCCTGGGCTGCAGGTCTTTGGGCCAAGGCTGGGCTGGAGCGAGCCGCTCAAGGCAAGCGCCCATCCCCGCAGATCCGGGCCGCAGACGCAGCAGCTCGGGACTTTGCTGAGGGAGGAGAGGAGTAAGATCTTAGAAGCAGGGCAGCGATGGTGAGCGACGGCAGGGGAAGGCAGGAGGAGGAGAGGCGGCGGGGAGAAGAGCCTAGCGGGCTCCGGGTCGCGGCCAGACCCGCGTGTCAGCGCCAGAACTGGCGGGAGGCCGCCGAGGGTGGGGAGCCAGGCCCGCCCCAGGGCGCCCGGCAAATGGGAGGGGCCCTAGAGCGCCCCGGCCCGCGCCAGTGCTTCCTCCAAGACGCAGAAGAAACGGCAGAAGGTGAGGCCTCCACAGAGCACAGAGCACGGAGCAGTCACTTTTCACCGAGGACACGAGGGGAAGCTGGTAAAGGGACGAGGAGGCCCGTCTCCCGGGAACGAGCGCCTCCTGCACCCACGAGCCTGGAGGCCGCGGCTGAGTAGCCGAAGCCTGAGCGCAGGGCCGCGAGGCCGCAGCCAGACCCTCGCCTCGCCGCGCACGGCCCGGCCCGCAGCGCGGGGCGCGCTCAGCTCGTCCTCACAGCCAGGCTGCGGCCTCACGCTCCTTTCAGAGATGACACAAAGGCACAAGCAAGCAGCCTGCCGGCGTCAGGCAGGGACAAAGCTGGCACCGGAGCCCGGGACGGGCAGCCCCTCTGTTCTAACCGCCAACAGAGCTCAGCGTGAAGGGTTCCCTCCTCCCGTTTCTGCTCCTCCTTCTTGTATCTTGAAAGCATTTCTTTTGAAGCTACATAATGCCAATTCTCAACCACATCAGAGCCAACACCACATACTTATTTGCATTGTACTGAGAGTGCGCTGGAATGTCTTCCCAGAAATGCAACGCTTTTAACCTAAAACTCCAAAATGCGTTATGCTGAGGAACCACCGCTCTTCCCTTTCAAAGTACAGCCATCACGGGGAATGATTGGCTTGGGCTCCCTTCCCCACAGCAGCGTGCCCTGGGCACATCGCCCCAAAGCGTTAGGCAGCTCTTACTGTTTAGTCTCAGTATTTCCTCTCCTCCAAAGAAGACAAACAACTCTAGGTTGTCTCCACTCTGTTACTATTCACTCCTTACTAAAAAATATAAAACCCAGCCTGGCCGAGTAGCCCTGCTAGTTGGAGCATCACCCCAATACACCAAGGGTGCAGGTTCAAGCCCCGGTCAGGGCACATACAGGTGTCAATCAATGAATGTATAAACAAGTAGAACAACAAATCAATGTTTTTCTCTCTCTTGCTCTCTCTCTCAAAATCAATATAAACAATAAAAAAATAAAAAGCAAAAAACGTATTACGTATTATTAGCTTAATTCTTATACATACCAAAATTGGTTAAAAAAATAAAAAATAAACCACACGGCCCTGCCAATGTGGTTCAGTTGGTTGAGCATGGTCCTATGCACCAAAAGGTCGCCAGTGTGACTCCGGGTCAGGGCACACGCCTGGTTGCAGGTTCCACCCCTGGTTGGGGAGCATCCAGGAGGCGACCGATCAGTTTCTCTCTCTCATCGTTTCTCTCTTTCTCCCTCTCCTTTCCTCTCTCTCTAAAATCAATTTTAAAAACAGACATTATGAAAAAAATTTTTTAAAAACACATGTAAAAATGTCTTTAGAAGACTATTTGATAAAACATATTCCTGTGCCTTTTGGGTAGCTGCATCATTTCACACACACAGAATGAGGCAGGTGTGGTTTACTGAAACTAAAGAAACTAGGGGTCTCTTCTAATTTGGTTTAAAAGAGAGTCATGGTTATTTCTACACTTGATCTTAGCCAAAAGGCTGAGAAGTGATTCATGGTCATTTCTTTCCAGCAACCTAAATTCTTTTAGGGATAAAAGAAGGGAAATTAAAAACAAAAGAAGAAAAAAAGAACTGTGAGTAGCACAGCATTAAAAATGTGTGAGGGGCCCAATGTAAATGAGGCTGGTAGAAAGTGTGGGCTCTTAAGATGTGTTGAAGTACAATAATCATTCTAAGCAGGTCTCAAATCCCTAGTTCAGGTGCATCATCTTACTCAATAATAATGGTCTACAATGTTTAAGCTACCACTGGATACACTAAAAGCAACAATTTCTGTTCTGAGTAATTTGCCTCAACACAATGGATACTCCTCTGGTCTTGGCCACAGATTGGCAATTAGGGAAGTGTGGCTCTAGCCTGTCCACATGGTTATCTGCACCTCAGACTTTGACAAGTTCCTCTTCTAGAAAAGGGGAAGCTACTACTGTCCTGCTGTTTTAGAGGGCTGAGGAGAAGCACATCAAGGCACCTTGCCCAGGTAAGGTACTACACAGAGATGTAGAAGCGCCCCTGGCTGGAACCGGGCTTCCTGACCAGCCCCCGAGTCCATGTGACTGCACTCTGTTTCCCTGCCTTCCTCTCCCACTACTATATAAGATTGTTTTGTAGGCTCATTATTGCTTCACACACTGCTAGGAAGGAAATATTTCTATGCAATAAAAATTCTTTTGGTGTTTTCTACTCCCTTCTCATCCATGCAAAACAGGAAAGCAGACACATTGCCTTTTATGGTTATAAAAGACCAGACCAAGGTTCTTAATGTTCTTAGACAACTGTGTTCACAATATTATCACAACACTTTCCTAATTGAATACTGTTTAAAGAGGAAAAGATGCCTGACATACTCCAAGCTCAATATACATCTCCAGATAAGAACTATTCTAACAAATGTTTACTAGCTCAGGTCACTAGTTAATCAAATAGAGAGCTTAAGATATAAAGGAATTAATATGCTTGTAGAGGATTACTTAAAGTGAGAATGCCAAGAAAAGTTTACGTGGTTTTAAAGGCAGTTTTATTTCTATGTGAACCATGCTCTAAACAATGTGTTCTACAGGGCACTGAAAACTTTAAGGCCCATATTTGTCTCTCATAACATGGTTATTTATTCTATTCACTGATATTCAACAACCATCACCATAAAAAGTGCTGAGAAAACTAGACATGCAGAAGAATGAAAGTAGACCCTTACCTAACACCATATATAAAAATTAACTCAAAGCAGATCAAAGACCTTAAACAATAGAACTCTTAGAGAAAACACAGGACTAAAACTTCACAGTATTAAATTTGGCAGTGATTTCTTAGATATGACACCAAAGGCACAGCTAACAAAAGAAAAAATAAACTAGACTTCATGAAAATTTTTAAATTTCGTGCATCAAAAGATAGTATCAACTGACTAAAAAGGCAACCCACAGAATGGAAGAAAATATGTACAAATCATACATCTGATAATGTCCAGATTATACAGAGAACTCCTAAAACTCAACAACAACAAAATAAACAACCCAATTCAAAAATGAGCAGAGGACTTGAATAGACATTTCTCCAAAGAACATATATGAATAGCCAATAAGCACATAAAAAGATGCTCAACATCACTAATCATTAAGGAAATGCAAATCAAAACAATGAGATACCACATCACAACTATTAGGATGGCTACTAGCACAAAACAACAAAGACTGGAGAGGATGTGGAGAAATTAGAACCCTCACGTGCTGTTGGAGGGAATGTAACATGGTAAAGCTGCTGTGAAAACAGTGTAACAGTTCCTCAAAAAAATTAAAAACAGACACCATATGATCCAGCAATTCCACTTCTGGATATGTACCAAAAGAACTGAAAGCAGGGTCTTGAAGAGATATTTGCACACCCATGTTCATAGCAGCAGTATTCACAATGGCTAAAGCACAGCTGCAACCAAAGAGACAAATGACAAATGAATGGATGAGCAAAATGTGGTGCATACATACAATAGGATATTATTTAGCCTTTTAAAGGAAATTCTGCAATATGCTACAACACAGGTAAACCTTGAGGACATTACTAAGTGACATAAACTAGTCACAAAAAAGACAAATATTATACGATCCCACTTATAGCAATCAAAGTCATAGAGATAGAAAGTATAATGGTGGTTTCCAGGGGCTGGGACTGGGGAGAATGGGAAGCTGTTGGTTAATGGTTCAGAATTTCAGTTTTCAAGATGAAAAGAATTATGAAAATAGACAGTGGTGACAGCTGCACAACACAACAAAGTAAATGGATTTAAACCACTGAATTGTATACCTAAAAATGACTAAGATGGTAAATTTTATGTTATGTGTATTTTACCACAAAAAAAGAAAGCCATCACCTGACGGACAGTTCATCTAAAGCAGTACCATCTCTCCCATTATTTCTGGAGATTTCTTTTCCCCTCAGGCTGAGCTAAGTGGTTGTGGATTCTTCTGCCTCATCCACGCAAATCTACATTATTGGAATCAAATCCTCCCCTTTTTTTCAGTGCTCTAATACTGCTTTTATTTGAGGATATACAAATCATTAGTAATTTTTTTAAATGCTGTATGGTACAGTTATTTTAAAATGAGTATCACAGAATTTTTAGGCTGAACCTCAGAGATTATCTAGTCTAATTCTAGAATTAGAGATAAGAAGGCTGAAACTCAGAGAGGTGTCTTAACTTCCCCAGAGTCGCACCATTAATGAAGGACAAATATGATAAAGGGTACCCCAAGTTAACTACTTTGAAAAATCTAATCTAAAAATTTGAACTTAGAAAAAGTTATTCATTTTATAGGGCTGGCTAAAGAATTTCTTAAATATGAGTTCCTCTAGCTTCTTATTAAGAATTTACTATGCAAAACAAATGTACACTAAATCTGTAGAAATGTATCTCTAGCATAAAGTTAATGATGAGCCTACATTCATGATTGATTTTTAGGTAACATAAGAATGTCTTTATGTTTGTAAAATATTTTTAAAATTTGCAAAACAATACAAAATAACTTTTACTGTTTATGCCGCCATCAATAAAACATTAGGATAATTGTGTCTTCTTCAAACTGGGTTCATTTGAGAAAAAAGAGTGAATAGTTTACTTTCTAATGTCTATAACAGTGTTTCAATCAGTAAAATGAAATTGACCCACCCTTAATTCATATTAATGGTAGTGCCTACATTTACAGAGAATTATATTCCTTAAAACTGTAAATCCAAGTACTGTAATGAAATTCTGAATTTCCCATGAAAAGAATTATGAAGGGAGGATGCCTGACCAAGGACCTAGAGCTCAAAGTTTTATTTGAAAACATACACAATGGTCCAACTTTATCAACTGCTATACAGAATAAATTTTACATAAATAATACAATTCTATAATTAATCATAAAACTTTTCTTTAGTAAGCTACACTTTCTAATTCAAGAAGCAAAGAGCTTTTATTTTACCTCTTTCCAATTCCTGCTTTACTTGTACTACAACAAAAAGAAAATGAAGAAACACTGGAGTCATCAAGTTCTAAAGATATGTGCAAGTTTGTTTTTCGTAAATGACACTGATATACATCCAGACACTGAAATACGAGCAAGTTATTTTTTCCTAAATGACACTGATATATATTCAGACACTGATATAATTAATACCAATCTACCCACCAAGCAAATAAATATAATAAATACTAAAGAAGTGTCGGTGTATTCCCTACCCCCTTACCCCAACTTACCACCCAATTATCCACCATCCTTAAATTTGTTTTGAAACTGCTTTGGCACACTTAATGGTCTTTTGAGAAATGGTTTTTATTTCCTCTCTGCAAATTTCTCTATATTAAATTTAGAAAGTTGCTAAAGAAGTTGGAATCAATATTCCCAACTTATTTGAAAGTATATGTTAACTTGTATGTCAAAATTGACATAAAAATAGATGAAACTGGTTCCTGCTATAAATATGAATGACTTTAAGATCTAGGTTGAGAACCACTTGTTTTATAAATAATGACAAATGAACAAATGCTCTCTCCTGGAATGTCTCCTCTCGGCTTCAGCAGTGCTACTCTCTCCTGGTACTCCTACTGTTTCAACAGCCACCCTTGTCAGTCTTCTTTAATGACAGCTTTTCCTCTAAATAACCTCTCAATATCCCTCAGGACTTGGGATTCTTCTCTCTCTACCTTCTCCCCAGGTGACCTCCAGCATTCCAATGGATTAAGTAATGTCTTCATGTCAAACACTTCCAAGTTTATATTTCCACTTCAACCTCTCTTTTAAACTCTAGACTTAAATATCCTACCTACTGGATATCTCCACTTAGATGTCTAATAGGCAGCTCAAAATTAATACGTCCAAACTGGAATTCTTGATCAAAGCCTCAACCTGCTCACCCCACCCCAAACTTGTACCCCTCTCCAGTCCCTACCCTCTCCGTCTAAACAAACAGCACCAGCATCTACCAGTTACTCAAGCCAGAAACTGAGTGGTCATCCTTGATGCCTCTCTATTATTTAATTTTCGTGACCTAATAATGGATTTCATGAAAACTACATTTAACATTGTCCTACCTTCCCAGATGTTGGCACTCTCGAGGACCAAAGAAAGGAATTCTGTTAACATGATATGGTGCCTTTGTTGCATTTCCTGAGCATTTTCTTTGGGGTGGCGTCAAGGGAGTGGGAGAGAGGTTAGGAAGTGAAGCAATATGATCAAATAGGTATTGCTAGATATTCTGGGTGTTCACAACAAACCATGCTGAAGAATATTTGTTCTTCAAAACCAAAGACAGTGTTCTTAGCAAAAACTTAGTCATTCTCTGAAATAACATTTACTTAGGTTTAAATTACCTCAAAAAGAATAGTCTTTATTTAGAATGTCAGTTCTAGAATCTTACGTGAAAACTTTTTGTGAGATAAACAGCTCTCCCATACACCACCTCTTTTGAAGTCTGTAATCAAGGATAATTATACTATGGAATAAAAGCCAAAAGTTACTACCATTTTAATAGCATCTTATACACCCTATAAAAATAGTTTAAATTCATAAAACATATAGGAAAAAAGAGCAGCAGTCTTCTCTTAAAACTAGTCCTTCAAGAGGCAAATCTCACACATGCTCTAAGAAGATACTCAATACAGAAGGTTGTGCTTTGTTGTTACAAACATTTATGTAATTTTGTAACTAACCAGTCTCTCCACCCCCCTTAATTATATTTAATTCAACTGTTAGTAAGTAGGTAAAGCTCTGGGTAATTTTAGTCTTGTCTCCAAAACTAAAGCCTGAAAGGTCTGCTCAGTCTCTTAAAAGGAAAGACCATAGCATTTGAGAGAATATTTATAGATTTTCTAAGTCACTTACTCCCACAGTCAATTTCTAAGTAATGAAAGAATATGTTGAGTTGATAAACACTGCTGATCACCTAAATTAGATATTAATGATACAAAGATAAATAAGGCACTTAGTCTGTCTTGGAAGAACTCATGGTACAAAAATACCTTCACACAAAGTAAGAAAAAAATCGAGATGATAAAATTCTCTACTAAAAATGTTTAAGTGGTCATCTAAAATTTAAATGATCTCAAATTGTATGTTAAATTACTGAAACAAGAGTTATTCTGACAAACATTTTTAATCTAAAATTTTACAAAGACAGGGATGAAATTTTTTACCTCAAAAAAATTTTAATTAAATCTGATCATCTATACTATATAATTTATATAATATACAATAAATAATGTATACATAAATGAGGAAAATACATGAGCTAATATGGAAGTAGAAGGTATTATTAAAATAAAGTGAAAATAATGATTCTATTGCATTCAACATGTTTTTTTTATTTGTAATTCCATGAACCATTCATAAATCCTTTGTATCTCTGAATATTCCACTCAAACTTTGAATCTGAAAGTTTGAAGAAATTACTTGAAAGGAAAATAAAGTTTTTGTAAAGACAAAAATAATGATTCTATTACAGTTATAGGAAACATAAATGCTAAACACTCAATTTGAGTTGGCTGCCTACTGCAATGGCTTCTGAAATTCAAGTAGCAAACATTGCATACTACCATTTGAAAAATCAGTCAAAATGATTTTCCATATCTGTCAAAAACTGTAGACCACGAAGAGTTGTATGATAAACAAAAGCAGGTGAAGGCCCCTAAAACGACACCTGTATACAAATGCACACAACCACACACACACACACACACACAGGGAGTCTTGATTTTTATAGTGGCCATCATTTGAAACGGTAACGTTTAATGCACTTTCAAACTTAGCATTACTTTCATCCTTTCTTAACTAAGTACAAATTTTCCTTGCCTAGAAGGGAATGCCATTATATACTAGGGAGCCACTGTTTACTGCAGGGGTGGGGGCCCAGGCTGTACAGCTCCATCACTAACTTGTTAGAAGCCTAAAGGCCAAGTTAATCTGAATTTTTAAAAAAGAAAGAGAAGGCAGCCCAATCAGCGTGTAAAGAGAGATGTGGCCTAATCTAGACAATTGTGTGTCCCAGCATACTCTCCTAGATTCAAAAAGTTTCTGTTGTGATCCAGAAAAAGGCTTGCTTGTTAGAACTTGTATTAGTTTTATTGCGTGTGCTTTGTATTAAAACGGGAGCAGGCAAAACCAACAGCTGGCTTCTTAAGTGAGTAGTACAGAAAATCGTCAGGGTTCAATGCAGATGTGGTCCCAAGGGTCCATGAACTGGGAAAATCTGTGACCAACCTGGGCCTGTCCTGGGGAACTCCTTCAAAACTGTCTTCTTTTTTCCTGGTTGTATCAAATCTCCCATTCCCAAAATGGCCTCAAATATCTATTTAGTTAAATGTATGTTAGAAGTATAAACTTGACTCTTCTCAAGAAAAATTTACATCTCAAGCAAGAGCCTGAAAATCCAAATTCATCCAAGTCTCTGGGTGGTGAACAGGTACCTTCCACTGATCTTTGTCTGATTGGGTGAGTATTCCCTCAAATAAGTACTCCCCACCTCTCTCACCTTCCTCATGCCATGGAGGGCAGTAAATACAAAAGAGAATGCAAGCCCAGCCGGCATGGCTCAGGGTTGAGCACTGACCTATATTCAGGAGATTGCAGTTCAATCCCCAGTCAGGGCACATGCCTGGGTCAGGGGCTCGATCCCCAGTGGGGGTCACGCAGGAGGCAGCCAGTCAATGACTCTCTCTCATTATTGATGTTTCTATCTCTCCCTCTCTCTCCCTCTCTCTCTAAAAATCAATAAAAACATTTTTTTTTAAAAGAGAGATAATCCACAGACAGGGAAATCAGTCTACTGAGGATTTACCAAGAATATAATGGCAAGCACTAGTGAAATAAAAATTCTGTTTCATTAATAAACACACATACAATTCGACAAAGGGCTAAATTTGGAGTCTGCTCCGTAAGCATTGGTCCTAGCCCCTTCTCTCAGAATTAAGGCACCCTGTATCTGTTTGAAGAAATGTAAGTATCAGTGGCATCTGAATATGAGAAATGGATTAGAAAAACTCAGCACAGCCCTATGAGATGTTAACCTGAACAACAACAAAAAGTTCAGAATCGGAGTTTCCATATCAATAAATAGAGAGAAAGGGAGACTTCAACCACGTAGACTACATGTTTTCTTATAAGTGCAGGGAAGAATCTGAAGGTCAAGTGGGCTTGACCATTTGGGAGTATGACACTATTGGAGGGACAGCATTTCACCCACCCCTCCAAGTTTGTAACTGGCTATTGATGAGAAAATGCATTTGCAATACTAAATCTCAGGTAGGAACTGAGTTGAAACAGGGTCTCGAGTCCTAGAAGGTAAATCAGGGTCAAAGAAGGACTTGGTTGTCATGGCTTCTGTCACAACAGTAAAGCTGTGGACACGATGATTCTTATTTCTTTACATACCACTTCAACTAGATTTGAAAAGTAACACTGACAAAATGCAGTGTGCTCTCTACAACAGTCAAGATCTGGTCTCTATCAACTTCACCAGTTTCAACTCCAGTGGAAATACCATATATGCAGTTTTTTAGATGAAATAAAATTCCAAGATTATGCTCTTTGAATTCATGTATGATTTGGGGGGGTGGGGAGGTGTTAAACTCGTAAGTGAAATCGTGGCCAGATAAAGCAGCAGCAAAGGGCCTCCACCGCCGGAGTAAAACTGGGGTCCTCAGGCTCACTGAAGACGGCAAAGGGAGGACAGCTGACACCGGATGTCAGCATCACACGGCAAAGCGGCACAGAACACAGCGGGACAACAGCGCCCAGTTCAAAGAACAGGTTAGGTTGAGAGTTGTAAATTGCCCTATTTCATAAACAACTTTTTGATATATTCATGGTTTCCACAAATTTTCTTTATTGTTAAAGGAATACAGCAAGAACATCTATAGTTTTACCAAAGGAACTAAACCCAGACCGTTTTTCCCCTCAAACTACTGTAATATATGTAAGAAAATACTTAACTACTTTTCAAGAATTGAATCATTATGTAAATTGGTATGCAGAGACTGTGAGAAAATTCAGTGGTTTTCCACCTGAGGAGATGTCAGCTTCCAGAGGACATTTGGCAATGTTTAGAGATATTTATGGTTGTCACACTGCGGGGCAGGTAAGAGTTCTACTGGCATCTAGAGGGTAGAGACCAGGGATACTATTAAATATCCTACAATGCACAGAACCTCATCTCAAAAAAAGAATTATCTAGCCAAAAATGTCAATAGTGCAGGGGTGTGGAAAAATCCCAAATGGCAATCTGTCACAGATAAATTTGTGTCTATGCTTTACCAGTTGTCCACAACCCCAACTTTAAGAGTCCCAGCAATTTGCTCCCAAGCATAACCAAGCCTTAGAGCACAAATCATAAAAATAGAGGAAGTGTAAATTGATACAATCTTTTGGAAGAAAAAATATATGTTGTAAATTATTTTATAACATCACAAAAGAGTGACAACCAGACATTTATATGTCTCTTGATAAAAGAACACACCACCACTTACAGTCGTGCCAAAGCGATTAAACTCAGATCTGATAAAGTCTTTCGATTCAGCTGCCAACTTGCAGGAAATACATAGGAACATGCTGAATTGCATAATGAGTCTGCAATCAGCAAAATCTAGACTATGGGAAACTCTAAGTAAATGACCTGGGTTCTTCAACAACAACAAAAAATTGTAAGGAAAAGAGAAGAATAAAGGATGAATCTATAGATGAAAAGAGACTTAAAAAACATCGAATTTAAAACAATAGGTAAGACTCAACTATAGTTGAAGGCTACACACTTGGGTGATGAAACCATCGAGAGTCTCATGTGTTCCTTTCTAAAAGTTAGGGTAGTGGTTCCTTTTGAGGGGAGGAAGTGGTTACTTCGGGGATAGGGCACAAGGAGTCAAGGGAGAACTCTCTATCAAGATGACATCTGGGACAGATACTAATACTCTCATTTTATAATTAAGGAAACTGAGGCTTAGGAGGTTTGAGTAATTTGCCAAGGTTACACAGTAAGTGGTGGGTGTGTAGTTTTAGTTCAAACACAGGTGATCTGACAAGCTTCAACTCTGGCCCAGGGCTTAACAGTGATTTAACACCCTCTTTTTTAAAGGTATAATTTACAAAAACGAAAGTGCACAAATCTTGAATGTAACTTAACTTGCAAGTAAAGTTCAATGAACTTTATATATGAAACACTGTATTGTTCTGATGGTTTTAAACGTCCTTATAAAGAGAGGAATGGATAACCTCTTTAAGAAAATACCTCAGTGCAAAGCCAAGTTGTTGACAATTTAAGATTGATAAGGCACAGCAGAAACTGCAGTGGTAGCAGGTTTTTCCTGGAACTGGGGGTAGGGCAGTCAGGATGATGCTTCCTATGTGATCCTAATGCTTTAGTTTTCTTTTTTACTCTGAAGAGAACCAAGGTATGTTACTGCAGATGGGAAATGACAAAGTAGCTTCCTTCCACAGAAAAAGCGGCATGTGCGGGGCATTTGAACAGGAGCTCTCATAGATTAAAAACAAAACAAAACAAAACAAAAAAACTTGTCAGGTTAGCTAACAAAGGGGAAAGTTCACATAGCACCATGGAGCAGGTGGAAAAAAAATACTAGGACGCTTTGTGCAAATTACAAGATTTTCTTAAAGCAAAAAAGGTAACTTGATTATAGTTAGGTTAAAGGAAGCTTAAAGTAGGTCTAACTCTTTAAATTAATTCCGTGTGATAAAGTTAATTTGTACATCAGGACCCACGAAATGGAGGTGAACCCAGTGGTCCAGCCCACGTTACAATCTAAACCTGTCAGCCTACTCTTATAGGAAATACCTGACAAGAAAACCTAACATACACCATCAACCCTCCAACTCAGCTTCAGCTAGCACACCTTACTCTAGATAATAAGCACTGCTGGCCTTAGGAAACCCCAGCCTCCTACCCAATCATGCCCTGCGGCCATGCTGCCTCTCCTACATTCTATAAAACGATCACAGAACATGCATAATCTAATACCAAGAAATTAAACCAGTCATCTCTAGTGGCCCTTTTTTTCTTCTTCTTTTTCTTTCCCCTCCATTGATTTTTGGAGAGAGTGGAAGCGGGGCAGAGAGACACTGATAAGAGACAACACTGATTGGTTGCCTCCCACACTCGCCCAAACCCCCAGGGGCCAGGGATGGAACCTGCACCCCAGGTGTGTGCCCTTGACAGGGAATCCAGCCCACGGCCCTGGGGCCCACGGGCCGGCGCTCTACCCACTGGCCAGGGCTAGTGGCCCCTTTCTTTTTAAGTAGTAATTGAAAGGCTGAGCTAAAGAAAGGTTAGAGAAGGGCCCCTGGAGAGAAGGGAAGAGAACAAATTCAGGGAGTAACTATAAGAGCCACAGTAAGGATAACAGGGCGGAAATGCTCTCGCTGCGGCATCAAGCGACATGGCTGTTTGTCTTTATTTTCAGTGTGCTAGGAATCTCTATTATCATGAAAGCTGAAAATATAATTTATATGTACCCCTTCATCACTCTCATACACAGACACACACACACTCCATTAAAACATGCTCTGAAATAAAAGCAACAAATATCAGTAGACTTTTTTAACATTCACACATTCTTCTGGGGGAGGTATCAATCCAGTTTTTTGGAGTTGTTACTAAGAACTGTATGTCAGTGTCGGGGCCATGTGCTGAGAGTCAATGGGATTCTTTTTCTTCTAGCACTCTCTCTTTTATTGGCAGATTTTCTTAGATCTGTCATCTGGAAGAGCTCATTCTGCACGGTTGATGATTTTCCATAGGTTATGTTTTCAGGCTGAATCATAGTCTTTTGTAGCCATACTCTGCTGAAGTTCTCATTACGTTCATACAACATTTAAAGCATTTTTTTCAAAATGTAATATATGAGCTTTTCCCCATCTTCAGAATTAAACCAATATCAAAATGTCCTGGAAGAATTAATTATGTAGTGAGAGATAATTAAATTTTAGAACTTAGAACCCCAAATTTACCACAGAGTTGTAAATACGTATTTTATGTATTCTTAATAAAGGTCATCTGCATCAGTCAAGCCAGTTCACAAATGTAACATTGCGTGACTTGATCCTGATTTACAGTTAAGATTGTCAGAACTTGTATTCTCTGCCCTTGCTACACATGTACATTGTAAATATTGCAGAAGAAGACTGGAATGCAATAGCCATAAAAATAATTGCATGCTATTACATAATCAGGAGTCTGTTTCTATTCTTTATTAGGCTAGCCTCATCATACAAAGTAAAATATATGTACTGAATAAAAATAGAATGAGTTCTAGACTTACGTTTCCTTTATGTTTTCTTTAGATTTAAGATTTTAATTGCTATAATTATGGCAACTAGAAAAGACTGAATCATTTTTTTTAAAAAGCAGAAGAAAAAGTAGAGTTCACTTGAACAATATAAGAACTCATCTACATTATCATTAAATCATTTTATATATACTATATACACATTTTTTTCTTTAAAAGCAAATTCTTCCTGAGTATATATTGTATTCAGGGCACTGTGCTAGGATACAGGAAAATACAAAGGTGAATTAGATGAAATTTTCCATAAGGAGCTTAAAACTCATAAATATCAGCCTTCCCTCCCATTTGTGCTGCTACCAGTGCATCACTTCACTCTGAGACTGCTCAAGGAAACAGTCCTGGACAACGTGCTACTGCCGTAAATGCACTAAGCTGAACTTTTAGATCTGTGCCATCAAGTACAAACTTTTTACTGCGACTATGAATTGCCTGGGTGTCCTTCCATAAGACCTCAGCCTTATTCATGTTAATTCTCAACATATGGGTTTATGATAATTTGTTAAAATGGATCAACTACCAACTGAACATTAGAGTAGTTAATAATTCAAAAGGGTGATTCTGAAAAACAGAAAAGAATAGTCTCATGTCGATTTTCCAAGTGTTTGCAATATCAGTTATGGCAACTAAAAAAGACTGAATCATTCTAAAATTATTATGAGAACTGGCTTAATTTTGTCTGGGGTGGAAAATAGTTCTTACGTAGCCTCAACAGGGCTCATCAGTCTTGCCCTTTAATGACGTGATTGTTTAGAGGTGCTAATACAGTTTCCTGGACAGGCTACAGTATTTCAAATGAAACAAGGTTAGATTACTACACCAGTCTACAAGGCAGCATGTATGTGACCGCGGGACTGAAGCAGGTTCCATCACTGCCAAGTGACTTGCTGAAATCACTTTTTAGCAGGGGGTGGAGGTGGAATGTGTTAAAGGGCTACTATGTGTTTCCACCAGAAAGTTCCTATCAAAAAAATAAGTATTTTCATAATCACATCATATCAGAGGCTAGAAAGAACTATATTGGGCATTGACTGTGCAAGAATCAAGTTCCATCCCTTTATGCAGAGAAAGGGCCTGCTCTACAACTCGCTTCCATGCAATCAGTCTCCTGTGGTGGAAAGAGCATGGGCTTGTGACTGAGGCAAACCTGTGCTCTGCCATACACAGCTAAAATAGCCCTGGCTAACCCATTTAACTTCTCTCAGCTTAAGTTTCCTCATCTAAAAGAAGTAGAGATAATAATGTAAGTCAAGATTTTTCTGATTATAAATGACAGAAACTTGAATCATACTCACTTCAGAAAAAAAAAAAAAAAAAGATTATTTATTGGAAAACTATGGGAGAGGCTCAAAGACTCCAAAGGACAGTTGGTTATAGGAGCTAAAGCCAAGACAGCTCCTCCAACTTGAAGAAATGAAATCAAAAATCTCACCACTGATGGTACTCTTTCTCTCTAAATCTCTCTCTTCTGTCTTTCTTTTTCCATGCTTCTCATCTTTACCTACCTCTTTTCTCATCTCTACTTCTTCACTCCCACAGTGAAGAGCTGCAGTGTCGAACACGGTAGCCATTAACCAATGTGGCTAATGAGTATTTGGAATATGACTAGTCCGAACTGAGAGGTGGTAAAGAATAAAATATACACCAAATTTCAAGGACTTTGTACAAATATATATATAAAATATCTCATTAATAATTTTAATTCTGATTACATATTAAAATAATATATTGAATGTGTTAAATAAAACATATTACTAAAACTAATTTCACCTGTTTCTTCTTAGTTCTTTTAATGTGGCTACTAGAAATTACATATGTGGCTTACTGGGCTGTGCTGATCCAGAGGCTTTTCTCACACAGTGAACAACATGGCTCCCTGGAGTCCTGGACTCAATTCCTGCGAGCTTATAAACATCACAGCAAAGAAAAAGTTCTCTCCTTGTTTCAATTTTCAAATGTTGTAGGAGAGACTCTGGGGCAGCCTGGATGATGTACCCAGGCCTTAGACTAAGCCCCTCCAGGCAGAACAAGAACTTTAATCTACAGCACTACCTGAATCACAGTCAGGGAAACTAAGACTTGGAAGAAAATTTAGTAAATTATATGTTACCAACAGATTATTTAAAAATGAGAGATAAGATGGAATAAAAAAGGAAGGAAACAGGAAGGAAAGGGAAAAAAGGAGGAAGGAAAAGAGGGAGAGAGAATTCACTCAAGTTGAAGGTACAAGTAAAATATCAGCTACGAGAGCATGGTATTAAAATCCAGGCACACTCATTAAACCAAATCCCTTTACTTCTCTTTCTATCCCCTCCCAGTGAATCTGTGAAGAAACACTCTCCTCCATAATGCAGAAAAGAAATGGGCAAACAATTGCTCACAGACCAAATCCAGCCCAGTGCCTGTTTGTGACAATAAAGTTTTACTGGAACCCAGCCACATGTGTTCATTTACGTATTGTGTATCGCTGCTTTCATGCTATGACAGCAGAGCTAAGCAGTTGAGACAGAGACCATCTGGCCTGCAAGCCCAAAATTTTACTATCTGAACCTTTAGAGAAGATGTTTGGGGGCCTCTGATCTGGAGTGTAGTTTTCTCTAAGCCCTGCTTCTCTCTCTAGAGAAAGGAGGTAGGACAAGAACATGAAAGAATAAAAGGATGTTCCC
Organism: Miniopterus natalensis; assembly: GCF_054644295.1. Lineage (NCBI taxonomy): Eukaryota > Metazoa > Chordata > Mammalia > Chiroptera > Miniopteridae > Miniopterus > Miniopterus natalensis. Next base: position 12,029,052 of record NC_142093.1, on the reverse strand, counting down.
TGCAGAGTAAGTTTTCAGACCCGCTCACTACTTCCTTTGTGATTAAGTCTCAAATGCAAACTTTGGCTCAAATTTAGCAATGATAAGTCAGATTTATTGCAGAAATAAACAGTACCCTACTTTTATGGTACTTTCTTCCAGGTACACATTCCTACTTGTATAAAAGTATGCCCACTCCTATTTGGTTAGACAGAAACTATTTCCTTTAAGATAGGATGAGGGTTCTCTGTGAATTCTTTATGATCTTTCAAGAAACAGACAACTGTTTTGCTTTAAAACCAGATTTCACAAGAGTGAGTTAAAGCAGTCTTTATTTCTAAAAGCTGCTTATTAAGTGTGACTTTACTGAATCCAAAAAATTCCGTCAACTGAACAGTCTCAAATTTTGAAGCATCATTTAATCTGTGGTTTAGAGAAAAAATTTTGTGAGGTCAACCTTTGAATTTGTACTCATTTATCAGGATCAGGGGGCTTTTTATGTCTACTATCTTATGCTCGGAGAAGCAACTATAATCAATACATGTCACCCTAAAAAGCTTGCTGGATTTAAATAAAGAGAATATTTGGGGGAAAATATCAGTTTCCTTCCTAGCAAATGTGTAAGACTGAATGATTTTCAAACAGTTCCAATAATAATGGGCAATGCAAGATTTCACTCAAAAAGAAATTCTAGGGAGATTAATTAGCCTAATTATCTTCCTCTGGGTACATAGAATGTAAAACCCTCAGGAAAGGTGAGATGAATGAAAAATTTCAGAACTGCAAACTTACTTAAACTAAGTCTTTAATGACAAGTCACACGCATTTTTAACTCAAACCATGACCTAGTCTCCCTAACTAGGTGGAAGAATGATAGACCACTTGAAATGGGGTTTTCCCAGGAACAATTCCTTTCAACTTTTCAAAGAAAGAGTATCAGGAAGATTATCACATGCAAGTATATCATGAATTAAAACTATTTCTTGAAAAGCCTTCTCTATGATTACTTTGGCCAGTATGCTATCACTTTAGTTGTTTCTTAGTAATTCCACTTGATCGTTTCTGTTTTTCAAGTTTTCATCCCATTTCCACAACTCATTTTGTCTAATACCCCACTGAGTACATTTCCTATTCATTCACATCTTCATTAAAACCAATAATCTTGTCTCAATTGTGGCCATTAGATGAAGTGTTCTCTCTGGTCTCAATATCCCTATGGCCCTGGCCAAATCAAATGTCTCTTCTTGGGTGCAGTCTTACTTATTCCATGGCATCTGAGCATTTCCTTCTTCATTAACATTTTAAAACCTTTGGCTTGTACAACGCTGGGCCTCTGCAGACCTTCTACCTATGCAGTTCTCTTTACTTGGCTTTCCCGTAGCTGCATGTTTCACCCCCTTTCAAGAGGCTCACTGAGGTGTCATGACCCCTTCTCCACCTTGATCTCAGCTCCCCTTTAGTCACCGGGCCAATAATCAAGGCTAAATATTCTGTCCATGGCTCCAAATAAACACTGTGGTCTTGGGCAAGTAACTCTAACTTTTTTGGGCTTCACTTTATTCTTAGGTCAATTAAATAAATTATCTAGGAAAAGATGAAAGAGTAGGGGCTTCAGAGCTGGGAGGGGGAACAGGAGCAAGTGACCGCTGGGAATTCTCACAGCACTGGCTGGACTGTGAGGAGAGATGCCTGTAACACAGCACTGTGTGGACAGGTAGGCTTTGCAAGTAATTATCTGTTTCAAGAGAAACCATGAGAGTAGCTGTTTTAAGAGGAGATTAAAGTAGACTACTCTGGAAGTAATACTGCAGAGAGACAGGGTGTGGGAAGGACTGGGGCCATAGGAATGAAATAAGAAGCTAATCCAGGGAAAATAAATTAAAATTACCTGCTTAACGAAGTCTGAAAGCATTCTCCAAGCATTCAAGAGCTTCCCAATTTCTCTTTCCAGCTTTATCTCTTACTCTCTTGCAAAAAATTTCTCTTCCAGCCTAGGTTATTATCTGCTCCCTAATTTCAGTATGCCCACAGAGTGCCGTTACTAGTGATTGTCATCCACACCTTCACTGTCCCTCTTCCCTTTCTAGTCTTTAAAAGTTATACCTCTTTAGAGGTCCAGTTTATGCCTAAACTTGGTCACAAATGTTTCCCTAACCATTCCAATCCATAACAATCTTTACATTTTTAAAGGCCTACTGTACATGTAGCATACAAAGTCGTGCTAAACTATTTTTATTTTATTTTTTTTATTAAATTTTTATTTTTGTTTAAAGTATTACAGATGTGCCTTTTTCTCCCCAATGACCCGTTCCACCCCGTTCCTTCCCCCTCCCCAGTCACTCTCCCCACCATTGTCCGTGTCCTTGGGTTGTACATATATGCATATAAATTCTTTGGTTACTCTCTCCCCCTCCACCCCCCCCCCCGGCCCCCTCCATCCCTCTGACATTCGTCAATCTCAACTATGCTTCCATGTCATTGAATCTATTCTGTTAATCAGTTTATTAAGTTCTTTAGATGCCACGTATAAGCGAGATCATGTGATACTTTTCTTTCACTGCCTGGCTTATTTCACTTAGCATAATATTCTCCATGCCCATCCATACTGTCCCAAAGGGTACAAGATACTTCTTCTTTACAGCTGTGTAGTATTCTATGGTGTAAATGTCCCACAGCTTTTTAATACACTCATCTACTGATGGGCACTTGGGCTGTTTTCAGATCTTAGCTATTGTAACTGTGCTGCTATGAACATAGGGGTACATATATCCTTTCTGATGAATGAGTGCTAAACTATTTTTAGATTAATGTTTATTAACTATATTTTATCAACTACATTATAAGGTATTTGGGGATAAAGATTATCCTTGTATTTCTTTCTTTGCTTGGCTAATCCTCTACAGATTCCAGCATCACTTTAAGTCACAAATTAGTATTTCGAGGTTCTGCACAATACTGCACTCAAGAACCAAGCCAAGCCCATTCTGGGAATTCTGTTGCTGTTGTTATATCAGCTCGGGATACTGGGCGGGTGGTACAGGTGCTACCCAGGTCAAGGTTCTCCTTCAATCATCCACTGGGTCACAGTAAGATCCCCCTAAGAACACTCCAGGCAGCTTTACGTTGGATCTTAATTTAGGATCTTTCCTCAACTCATTTATTCTCTCTGCCTCAATACAGAAGTAAGGAGTCTTAGCTTTCCATTTTGACTACTAAACTTAAAATAATCTAGTAACAGAGTATTTCTTGCTGCAATGTGGTGTGTTGGAAAGACCATTGCCTTTGAAGCCGGAGAGATCTGCATCCAAACTCCAGTTCCACAAATTGCTACCTGGACCACTTATACCATTGAGTCTCCAGAGCCCTTAACCTATTTTTTTTTAATGGAGGCAAAAAATTACCTCGCTGAGTTATTGAGAGTATTAAATCAGATAATGTGCACAAAGCACCTGGTCCAGTCCCAACAGCATTTACTCAACACAAAGTAGTTATTTTCCCTCACTTCCACCCTCCAAACCTTGTCACCATCAGTGCCCACTGATAGACAGACTAGAGGAGCCAAGATCACAGTCACACCATCACTGTGCCAGTAAATCCATTTATGTACACATGATTTTATTAAGCAAAGTAGAAATTTAAAGCTTCTACTTAACTCTGCTGCATATGAGAATTACCTGGAGGAACTTTAAACTGTAAGGATACTTGTCCTCACCTCCAAAGATTCCGACTTCACCAATCTGAGGTAGGGCCAGGTGTCAGTGCAGCCCAGGTTGAGAACCCCTGACTTACAGCTAACTGGGATCATTCACAGTTAAATGGAGCCCCTGGGGCCCTTGAAACTTCTTGACCACTTTTACAAGCTTCCCTAGACAAGGCTAAACAGCATAGATGCAATCTCCCCATATTTACTTTGGTTCCTCAGATTCCTAAAATAATCTCTGGGAGCTAAGCCACTTCAGATGGATCTCTATCCCTTAAAACAACAGCAATCAGGGTGAAAAATGGCCATTAAGTCTCCAGAAGAGTTCTGGTGTATCACACATTACAGTGAAAAACACAAAAACATGCACCTCAGGAGATAATTTTTAAATATACTTTCTGTGCCCCAGAACCCCTGAAAAATCTAGGCCTAACCTGCTCTCTCTATTAAATTATACATTAGTAATCTTTCAGTTAATGGATCCAGTCACAAATTTAGCAGTCTTATGAACAGAAATTGTGATGGTTAATTTTATTTTTCATGAAACAGTGTATTTTATTTTCATCACAACTTCCCACTGTGTTTTTTAAATTGAATTTATTGGGGTGACATTGGTTCATAAAATCATACAGGTTTCAAGTGTACAACTCAACAAAACATCATCTGCACACTGCATCGTGCGCCCATCGCCCCAAGCAAAATCTCTTTCTGTCCCCATTTTGTGATGGTTAATTTTATGTGTCCACCTGACAGGGCTAAGGGACATCCAGACAGCTGGTAAAACATTATTTTGGGTGTGTTTGTGAGGGTGTTTCCAGAAGAGACTAGCATTTGCATCAGTAGACTGAGTAAAGCAGATCTACTCTCACCAATGGGGCTGGGCATCATCCACTCCTTGAGGGCCCAATTAGAATATAAAGGCTCAGAAAGGGTGAAACCATATTCTCTCTCTCCCCACCCCTCTCCTAGCCTCTTTCTCCCTCTCTCCTCCCATCCTCTCTTCTTCTTTTCTCCTGCCCCTGAACATTAGAATTCCTGGTCTCCAGTCTTCAGACTCCATGACTTACTTATACCAGCATCCCTCCCTCCCCTGGTTCTCAGGCCTTCAGACTTGGACCGAATTATACCACCAGCTTTCCTGGTTCCTAATTGGCAGGTGGAACACTGTGGAACTTCCTGACCTCCATAAGAACTGAACCAACACTTATATATCATATTCTATTGGTTCTGTTTCTCTCGAGAACCCTGACTAATCCAGAAAGGTTCCCTAGTTCAAAATCAGTGTCTCTACATCCGAAGTTGAAACGTGGTGTCAATTCACCTATGGCTGTCATAGTCCAGCAATCAGTGGCCACCCTGTGCTATGGGGAGCTGTATCTTATCTACCTGAGATGCTCTTCAGAACACCCTTCTGCAGCCCACCTGGCTATCAGACTGCCATGACCAATACACAGAGGTATTCTGTTTGACCTACAGTGTTTTTTAAAAACTATTTATCCATTGCCATCATTTTAAAAGCAGGTATTTTTCAAAAGAACGGAGTGGGAAGGATCACTTTGCCGGACATCAAACTGTACTACAAAGCCATTGTAATCAAAATGGCCTGGTATTGGTACAACAGACATAGAGATCAATGGAACAGAACAGGGTCCCCAGAAATAGACCCACGCCATTATGGCCAGTTAATGTTTGACAAAGGAGGCAAGAGCATACAATGGAGTAAAGACAGTCTCTTCAATAAGTGGTGCTGGGAAAACTGAACAGCTACATGCAAAAAAATGAAACTAGACTACCAACTTTCACCATACACAAAAATAAACTCAAAATGAGTAAAAGACTTAAACGTAAGTCATGAAGCCATAAAAATCCTGGAAGAAAACATAGGCAATAAAGTCACAGACATCCTACGTAGTGGACTTTTCACTGATACATCTCCTAGGACAAGAGAAACAAAAGAAAAAATAAACATATGGTATCCTACATCAAACTAAAAAGCTTCTGCACAGCAAAAGAAAACAGCCTCAAAATACAAAGGAACCCCAGGGTCTGGGAAAACATATTTGCTAAGGATGTATCTGATAAGGGGCTAATTTCCAAAGTGTACGAAGAACTCATACTACTTAGCAAGAGGAAGACAAACCACCCAATTAAAAAATGGGCAAAGGACCTGAATAGACACTTCTCCAAAGAGGACATACAGATGGCCAAGAGACACATGAGAAAATGCTCAACGTCGCTAACCATCAGAGAGATGCAAATTAAAACCACAATGAGGTATCACTTCACACCTGTCAGAATGGCTGCCATCAACAAATCAACAAACGACATGTGCTGGCAAAGGTGTGGAGAAAGGGGACCCTAGTGCACTGCTGGTGGGAATGCAGACTGGTGCAGCCACTATGGAAAATAGTATGGAGGTTCCTCAAAAAATTAAAAATGGAGCTGCCTTTTGAACCAGTGATCCCACTTCTAAGAATATAGCCTAAGAATCCCGAAACCTTAATCAGAAAGAATATATGCACCCCTATGTTCATAGCAGCACAATTTACAATAGCTAAGATCTGGAAACAGCCCAAGTGCCCATCAGTAGATGAGTGGATAAAAAAGCTGTGGGACATTTACACCATGGAATACTACGCAGCTGTAAAAAAGAAGGATCTTGTACCCTTTGGGACAGTATGGATGGACCTGGAGAAAATTATGCTAAGTGAAATAAGCCAGGCAGAGAAAGACAAACATCACATGATCTCGCTTATATGTGGAATCTAAAGAACTTAATAAACCAATGAACAGAATAGATTCAATGACATGGAAGCATAGATGAGACTGACGAATGTCAGAGGGATGGAGGAGGGTGGGTGGGTTGAGGGGGAGAGAGTAGCCAAAGAATTTATAGGCATATATATGCACAACCCAAGGACATGGACAATGGTGGGGAGAGGGACTGGGGATGGGGATGGGGATGGGGATGGGGATGGAGATGGGGATGGGGATGGAGATGGGGATGGGGATGGGGATGGGGTGGAATGGGTCATTGGGGAGAAAAAGGGACATTTGTAATATTTTAAACAAAAAGAAAAAAAGAAAGAAAAGCAGGTATTTTTCATATTAAAAAAAAAATCTCTGGAGCCCTGAGATTCTGGGCTCCTTTTAGTAACATCTGCGTATCTGGCAACATTAGGCCCATCCTCTCACATGGAAACAATTCTATAGCTGAGTAGCAGCTGCTCCCTTAGATGAAGCACACACGTGCTAGTTCACTACAGTTCTCACCATTTCCTATTATATCAAGCAAATTCATTGCTTCTCAGTACCTTTCTGATTCTGTAAGTATCTGCATTTGCTAACCTAGGTTTGATTAGGAAGCAGATTGACTAAGCAAGTGAACCTGCTATCCAATGGCTGCAGAGGCAGCTCCTACCTAGGATAATCTCAGCACACAAGGACCCTGGATGCTTTCCTCCATATTAATGACCTCAGACCACGTAAGATTCCAACATGGACATCTTCCTAAGAGTCTCTGCCTGTCCTTGGAGACCTGTCTTGAGAACCTGACCTTAATTCCGGCTTTCTGCCTCTGGCTGACACACTGTGTCCCATCGCCCTACACTGAATGTGACTGGTGATCATGATCAGTGCAGCCACAGAAGCTGCCAAAGAAGGGTGAGAAAGAGGAGAACCTCACCTCCTGACACAGATGACCTAGCTTTTCACCCTCAACTCATTTCCATGTAGTATCATGATTCAGATGCCAGAGTGGGACTAAACTGCTGCAAGCTATCCATCAGGATGAATGAGCTCGTGTGTGATGTCAAGTGATGCAAATAAAAACGCTGTGCAAACATACTTCGGTCACAGTAAACTGGTTGCAGTTCTTCTTCTGGGGTGGACTGGGGCTCAGTGGCACCTAGTTTAGAGCCTCTCCAGCAACTACTTGGACTATTGCTATCAATAGTCCAATAAATGTTTAGTGTCTCTCCAAAATTCATATGTTGAGGCTTAATTCCCAATGTGATGTTTTAGAGAAGGAGCTTTCGGAAGGTAATCAGGTCATGTAAGTGGAGACCTCACAAACAGGATTAGTGGCCTTATAAGAAGTGACACCAGAGAGAAGATCTCTCTCTTGGCCATGCAAGGACACAGGAAGAAGATGGCTGTCTACAAACCAAGAAGCAGGTGCCCACCAGACAATGGATCTGCTGGTGACTTGATAATAGACTTGCCAACCTCCGGAAATTTGAGAAATAAATATCTGTTGTGTAAGCCACCCACTCCATGGTGTTTTTGTTACAGCAACCCAAGCTGATTAAGACAACTATTTGAACAATTATGGTCCTATCAAACAAAAAAAGTTAACATGGATTTTTTTGAAAGGTTATATTTGTCATATCCACTATCAGCATGAAATATCAGTATTTAGACTTCTAGTTTAGAGATCCAGCAACTTTTCTAGGTACTTCTGTATAATGCCATTGAAGAAGGTCCTAATTACAGGATTTCCACTTTACCATATTCTGGGTAAAACTGGCTCATTATTTTCAGAGGCTAGTTCAAACACATATTGTGTTTACAATGATATGTTGTAAACTTATGTTTAGAAGTAAGCTTCTCCCCGAAATACTATATTCTTAGTTTCTGAGCACTTCTTGTTCAGATGATAAAATGTTACTAGACAATTAAAATATTTCCTGTATCTCACTATGGAGTATGGCTTTACAGAAAAAATAATAATAATAATGCTTTCTTAGCATTATACTCTTAGGTTTAAGAATTCTCAGAACAAGAATAAAGACAGGACTAGACATAAGTCAATGTTCACCACACCCTAAAGAAAATTAAGAGCAGCAACTTCTAATGACTAGCTCTTCCTTAAGAGAAAGTATACAGGTATAAACCAATCTTCCTTTGGGCTAGTAACTGTAGTGAATACTTATACTTTTATCATTCCAGTGATCCCCCCTTTATTCTGGGGACCACTGTTTTTTCCCATAAGCACTCCAGTTGAGATGTTCAGGGGCGTGTACATGGGCCCAAATGGGGCAGACATGAGAAAGCTGGTCTGTGCCAATATACAGACTATCCAACATGGGATCTGTTTCCTGCTATGTGGATTACGGAAGCCGAAGATTTGTACTACATTTCCCATTAAATTTATACTAGTTTGTGCTGGATTTCGACCACCCAAAATAAAGGATCCTAACTAATACAAAAGTTTTTTTTACTGACTGGGTTTTTATGTAAATGATTTACCTCAGCCAAGAATAAAATTTGGACACTGAAGTCAGGACTCAATTTCAGAATAAATTCACTCTACCCCTTGTAAGAACCCTATATGCTAGAGTAGATTATTAAGCAAAATCATGATCAATAGATTTTTAATGGATTTTTCATTCTAACATCAAAAATTTCTATTAGTGCATAAAATAAGTACACTTGGACATATAAACTTAAGAGTGGACAATGACTTCATCACAGTGCAATAAAATTTCACTACAGCAAATCAGAAGGGTATATAGTCAAACTCCATGCTACCTCAATGTGTAGAAGTCTACTTAACCTTTCATTTCTTTTGGATGTCAAGGTAAAGCTACACTGATGCTGGTAAAGAATATCCTACCCTAGAAATTTAAGGAGTTTATTTTAAGACTCAGACTATCAGTCATAAGCCTGGTAATTAAAAATTAGAAGCATTTCAATGCAAATAATATGTAAAGCAATCCCTAATGCAAACTTTGTTTTTAAGAGTACAGCCAAGTGTTCCAAGGTTATGATTCAACAACTTTAGAAACTGAGATCTTAAAACCCTCAACAGATATTCTGGATTGCAGGTAGCTTGTGTGTGTGTGTGAGTGTGTGTGTGTGTCTCCACGTGTGTGTGTGTGTGTGTGTATTGGGGTTACTGAAATACTAGATAAGGTGACCAAAAAAAATCACTAAAGGCTTGTGATTTTTTTTCTTATTATTTTTTATTTTTTTTAATTGAATTCATTGGGGTGACATTGGTTAATAAAATTATTTCAGTTTAGGTAGGTTTGTTTATTTGTTTATTTATTTAGCTATTGTTTTGTGCTATAAAAAAGTTTCTCTATTTTGGTCCTTATTTTACTCTCTTTGCATGGACAAAAGATCCAGAAAGACATCAGTGCTTCAATGTAGTCATTTCATCTATAGGAGAAAAATTATTTCACAGTACTTTTATTTTGTGAGGAGGGGGAAAGATTTCTAATTTTGCCAAATAGATTCCACTTTTCTCCTATTTGACCAGCAAAAAAGGTAAGGGCATAATAGAAAATGGGAAAATTTGATTTTGAAGAGAAAAAAATTAGATTATGATTCAAGAAGCATTTTTTTCCTTTGACTTTCAAGAACATGAGCAGAGGCAACATCAAGTTCAAATAAACAAGACAACCAATCAAACTGATAAGGGCCCAAAAATCAAAACAAAGATACTGTAACTGTAAATTATGGAGTAGTGATTATATAAATAAGGTACTCTCATATATTATTACATCTGGTTTTAAATAAGCTGAAGTAGAGTTTTAACTGGAATATATGGAAGTCAATGAGTCTGTGATTTTAAGAGTTTCCAAGGAAACTGCTTGCTATTCCAATGGAGCACAGTAATTGCTGAAATCAAATTAATTATGCTTAGTAATCACAGATCTAATATGTATATTTTCCACAACGGAGTGTGGAGAAACTAATATGAATTGCTGACTTCTATTCTCACTCGGACTTCACAACCCTTGGATATAGGGAAGAAAAGTAGTCAACTAGAAACTAAAAATGAAATTTTGTTTTGTTTTTTAATATTGTTATTGATTTTTAGAGACAGAGGAAGGGAGAGAGAGAGAGGAGAGAGAGAAACATTGATATGAGAATGAAACAGCGATTGGCTGCCTCCTGCCTGCCCCCTACTGGGGATTGAGCCCACAACCAGGGCATGAGCGGGAATCGAACAGCAACCTTTTGGTGCATGGGACTATGCCCAACCAACTGAGCCACACCAGTCCGGGCTAAAAATGAAAGTTTAATGAAGCATAAAAATTCTGTTTTACTTAATGAAATATATATTTTTTTTAAATGTTCCCGCCCGGCCGGGCATGGCTCAGCAGTTGAGCATCGACCTAGGATCCAGGCAATCAGGGTTCGATTCCCGGTCAGGGCACATGCCTGGGTTGCAGGCTGCGGCCGATCAATGACTCTCTCATCATTGATGTTTCTATCTCTCTCTCTCTCCCTCTCCTTTCCTCTCTCTGAAATCAATAAAGATGTATTTTTTTAAAAATTTTTTTAAATTTAAAAAAAAATAAAATAAAGTGTTCCCTAATCTTTTCTATGGTCTATAGTTTATAGTCCACCAGACCACACGTCCAATCATTATAAAGATTAATATCTAATACTACTTACTGACTACTACAATATGCAGGAAAACTTGTATAAGGATTCTGTCTTCTCTCTAGACTGTTATAAATACTGTTAACTCTTTGAACATCATCAGATTAGGAAGGTAGAAATTTTTCTTACATTAGACTAAAGCTATATAACCACAAGTTGAAATATGGAACTGAGGGCAGTCAAAACCAAAATCAGCATCTGCAATGAACCTAAGCCTTTGTCTTAAGGCTTCTTGTTCAGAACTGGCTCCCTGGTCATTTAGTTTCTTTCACCCTAACCACAGCCTAGTCACTTGCATTCCACCTTTTCTCTGCAAAGCATCTGCAGATCTCTCTCCAGGCCACACGTTGCCTGTATTCATTTTAAAAAATGCCATATACACTGGCCTAACTCAATTGTCAGTCTCTCCAGGAAAGGCCAACTATGAAGGTGCCTGAGATCAACTGCTAACATAGAGAAAATAAAGTGCCCCTTTAGCAAAGCACAGTTAATATGCAATCCGACTTAAAGAAAGAATGCATATTAGACAATTTTCTAACAGAGTCTGTCATCCCAAAATAGTTATTAACTAAAGGTATTTTTTTTCCAAAGTGTAATTTACTTATGCTAATTTTATCTTATAAGAAAAAAATCATTTCAAAATTACTTTTAGGTCTACTATTTTAGCTTTTAGGTAACAAAGGAACTTAATGGATCTTCATGTAATTAATATTTTAATAGAATTCATCATCCAAACAAATGCTGGTAAACCAATCATACAAATATTCAGAGTTAAATACTCTAAAACCTCATTTATATTCTCATATTGACAATTATATTTTTACCTTGAGAAGGTATGTGGGAATATTACTAAAATCCACCGGCAACTTCAAAAGGAAACGAGCTGAAAATTCACCAGTCTGTAGAAAAAAAGGTATAATAATAATATTAAAATCAAAAATAGATTGTGACATGACAGTTATAGCCAAGACCACAAGTTCAATCTGTTGAGAAAATAGGTAGACATCTTCAGCTTGGGTAAAGCAACATGAACAAGAAAAGAAGGGAAAAAGAGCAGGGGAGAGTCAAAAAGAGTATTAAATTATTAGTTACTATAAAGTACAATTAGAATTTTTAAATCTGTTTTATAAATGCAATAAAATTATAATGCAATAGTATTACCTTCTGGTCTGTTTTTTAAGTACAAAAAGAATACCTTAATGTATGATTTTTTAAAAATCCAAACAATAGAGACAGACCTATCCCATTGATTGTTTTGTTTTTTCTAAAGCATTCGGACCACTTCACTAATACAGGGGTGGGCAAAAGTAGGTTAATAATAATGAATAATACAATAATTAATTAATTAATAATAATACAAGAATAAATTCTGTGTTTCACATACTCACAACTATAAACCTACTTTTGCCCCGCCCTGTATTTATAACCCACAGGTTCATGACATACATCACCAGCCTTTACAGTTTCTCTAGAAATGCACACAAAGGTCGAACTTCTACCCATATAAAGTAGTACAGAAGCAGACACCCCAGATAAGATTTAATTCCCTGGAATCTGTTAACATTATCATCAACTAATATTCTTCAGTGATTCTATCTATAAGCCAGTCTTCACAGGAAAGATGTACAAAGGTTTAGCAATTTAAAACATTTAACTAAGCTATAAAAAATACCTTCTATTTTTTAAAAAAGAATACTCATGTAAAAGAAAAAAAAAGTTTCCTTCTCAATTTTTATGATGGGAAGGGCTAAGGAATCACATTTTTAAAAAACTTGGTCATGGGAAGGGTTTTCCAGTTGGGCTGCGCAGACACCTAGGGGTTCCAAGAGAAGCCTTACAAAGGCAACAAAGGCGGGTGCTAAGCTGGTGGGATCCTGGGTGTTCCAGCCTCTCTCACTGCAAGCCTGCAGCTCAGGCTGGGATTCTGACATGCTGGGTTTCACTATGATATGTTGTCTGGACAAGTAACTCTGGGGATAACACAGAACCACCCTAAAGAGTAGATTTTTCTCCTTTTCATACTGTGACTACTGAAGAGCTCCCAGTATCTCCACTCCTTTCCCCCTATAAAAACAAGCACCTCAAACTCCCCAAAACATATATTTAAATATAGTGTGCATTTACAGGTATTTTTATGGATGAGTGGATAAGCACACATAAGTACTTCTTACAGTTGATTCCACAACATGCACCATTCTTTTCTACAAACGCTCTAGCGACTGGCTTCAAGGTCTTGGCCCTAATTTTAAAACTCTGACCTAAAACCTTGAAAAGGCAAACAGAAATATAAACCTTGAGCTCAAAAGATCACAATGATTAAGTATCATCTGCATAGTTGTTTGCTGTCTCTTTTACTGCTTACAACATCTTTTAACTTACATCAACCTCTGGCTAAGGACAGAGCACTGCTTCATCACACAAGTCTAACCCTGGAGCAGAAAAGGCACAGTGAGAGACTGAATGGACAGAATCAGAGCTGACACAGCCAGACAGAGTCACAGCAGGCACTGTGCCACCAGGAATGCCAAAGGTGAGAATCAGAACTAATCCTGAGAGTTGAGCAGCTGGACTCAGTATGAAACACCAGTACACACAAGCTACTCAAAACCCAACATCTGAGAGAATAGTTAAGAGCCACTTAAGGATGTACAAACAACTCATCATGGTGGGTGGGAGGAGAAGGTCTTTGAAAGATCCTAATAAAACTCTTACCTTCTGTTATATTCCAAGATTACTAAAAAGGTGTGGTTTTGGGGCTGTGTTAAGCTCTTAAAACTAGCATAAACTCCTAAAACTCTAGAACTAACATACCCTGTTAAGAGTGATTCTTTGGACCTAAAAGAGTCTGTTTTTAAGTACAAGGAGTAATACTTTAAAAGGAGTAAGTATAGGGGCAGCATAAACAGTACAGAGTTAAGTGGGAGCTTATAAGAGGTGCACCTAGCCCAGTGGGACTTTTGTGGGGGATGCTAGAAGAACAGAAAAGTGTTCCTTATCTAATAACAAAATAAATAAACAGAATAGAAACAGACTCATAGATACAGAGAACACACCAACAGCTGTCAGAGGGGGGCAGGATTGGAGGGCTGGGTGAAAAAGGTGAAGCGATTAAACAACGAAAAACAACAACCCATGGACACAGACCACAGTATGGTGATTACCAGAGGAAAGGGGGGTGGGGCAGGTGGAAAACGGTAAAAGGGGAGAAATGGTAACAGAGAGAGACTTGACTTTGGGTGCTAAGCACACAATGTGGTATATATTGATGATGTTACAGAATTGTGCACTTGAAGCCCATATAATGTTATTAACCAATGTTGTCCCAATAAATTCAGTAAAAAAATTTTTTAAAGACTTCCTTTAGTTCTGTGTATAGTAACTATAGAGGAAGGAACCCTCATAAAAGAATACATGTTCCCAACAACTGTTTCCCTCCTTTCTCCTATATAACCAGCTCTTTCCTCTTTACCCACTCACTCCCATCCGCAAGCACACATCATTTTAAAAAGTCTTTCTTTTTTTCATGTCCCTCTTTAAGTCCATCTCATTTCTCTGTTCCACTTTACAGAATAATCTCCTATAAAGAATTAGGCTATATTTAAGGTCTACATTTCCTCTTTTACTATTCTCTCTTGAACCCTCTCCAGTCAGCTTTTCCTCACCGCCACACCACCAAACAGCTCATCTATGACCTCCTCATTGCCAAATCCAATGTCATTTCTCAGTTCTCACCATATTACTATTCTGTCAGCAGCACTTCCACATAGGGAATCACTCCTTTCCTGGAATATTCTTCACTTGGTTTCCAGGATCCCATTCTCTCGGTTCTTCTCTACTTCACTGGCCTTCCCTCTGATTTCCTGATTTCCAAACACTGGAGTGCACCAGGGTTTCACCCCAAGACCTCTTTCCTTTATCTACACTCCCCAGTAGATCTCACCCAGGCTCATGACTTTAAATCCCATTTATATGCTAATGATTCCTATATGTTATAACTCCATCCCAGACCTGCTACTAATTCAAGTTGTATTTCCAATTACCATGACGAAAACCAAACTGGCTCTTCCCTGGATATTTATGCATTTCAGTAAATGGCAATTCCATGCTTTCAGTCTCCCAGGCCAAAATCCACAGAATCATCCTTGACTCCTGTCTTTCTCTCATCCTGCATTCAAAGTGGCAGCAAATCCTGCTGATGCTACCCTCAATTTACATCCACAGTCCACCCACTTGCTACCATCTTCACAAGCACCTGACCCGAGCAGTCATTTCTGCCCCGGGCCACTGCGGTCACCCCTGACTGCTCCAGCCCTTGCTCGCCTGCAGTTTATTCCCATCACCACAGGCAAAGGCATACTTTCAACACATTCGTCAAATTATGACCCTCCTTTGCTCAAAACTCTCCAATGGTAGGGAGTTAGCACCTTTATAGAGCAATCTGACAAGGTAACAATTGAGTAAAGATGTGAAAGAGGTGAGGGAGCAAACGATATGAAATGTGGTGGGAAAACGTCCCGGGGAAAAGAAGAGCAAGTGTAAAAAGGTTTCGTGTAGGAATATGCCTAGACCTTCATGAGCGAGCAAGGAGGTCGGTGTTACTGGAGCAAACAAGCACTGACACTGATAAGGGGTCACCCAGAAACTCCCTCCTCCACAGTGTGAGCTTTTCCAGACCCCTGTAGGATGTGCAAAAATCATTCATAAAATCAGTGAACACTAACATGGCTACTACATCTATGTGGAACATTTGTTAAGTCATTCCTGCGGATGTTGAGACAGGTTTTTAAAAAGTACCAAGGGGCTAGTTGGACAGACAATAGTAAGTGTAATTCAATTCATTTCTTATTCATTTTCAAATTTTAGAGGCAAACAACCTACCGATCAATAAGTAGCCATTTCTACCTACTAGTCTAAAATGTCAATCTATAGGTTAAAATGGCAATCTCAAAACTTTGAGTTTCTTAGGCTCAATGGCTCTTAAATATTTTTTAAATAACAAAAGGAGTGAAATGTGGGGTTTAAAAAAATTAAAAGAACTTTTGTACATATAAGGCAATCAGAAAACTAATTGCATATTTAGCACTAGGACTCATTTGAAAAGCTAGTTATTTTAGTACATGCACTGAATTTTAGCTTTCTTGCCCTTTTTTAGTTTGTACAATATATTTTTATTCTACCAGCTATTTTAGACCAGCATTCATTTAAAAATGCTCAAATGATCCCTATTTTATCCCTTCTCAAAATGTTGATCCTAGAACTAGTATAAATTTATGGTGATTGGCAACAGACTGATTTATACAACTAAATTCATAATAAATGAAACGTAACACTGTGACAAGAATCTGATCTAATAGAAACCATAAAAGTGCTTTATGATCTCCAACTTTCAAGCCTACTATACATTCTTTCTTTTTTTAGAATTCAGTTAGTATTTATTAGATAATACAATGTGTCAGTTAATCAATCAATCCAAAAATGCCTGATATACATTTCCATCTGTCATTTCTCATTGCTCTCAATGACATTTCCAACTGTCATTTCTCAACCCTAGTTGAAGTCTTTTCTTTTCTTTTTTTTGTTGTTGTTTTTTTTTTGCTTTTTTGTGTGTGTTTTTCTTAATATATCTTTATTGATTTCAGAGAGAGGAAAGGAGAGGGAGAGAGAGAGATAGAAATATCAATGATGAGAGAGTCATTGATTGAGCCCACAACCTGGGCATGTGCCCTGAAAGGGAATCGAACCCCGATCGCCTGGATCCCAGGTCGATGCTCAACCACTGAGCCATGCCCGGCCGGGCAAAGTCTTTTCTTTTTATCTTTATTGTTGAAGTATTACAGATGTCCCCTCTTTTCCCCCCATTAGCACCCTCCACCCTGCTCCTGCCCCACTATACATTCTTTTTGCCACTGAGAGGCTAAAGAAAACTCAGCACTTGTTTCTAATAGCATTGGAAACATTCAAAACTAGGCAAGAATTCAGTTTTCAGTTCTCCCTGATTTTCCTTGTAACCTGTAAGCTAATCTTTCTCTGCAAAACTGAGTAAATGGTGATTTAAAAACATATCTTACTGTAAAATTTGAGCTATAAACATGCTATGAGGATCAGAACATAAGGAGGAAATCCTTTCTGAGTTCTGTCTCAGACAATGACTTTCCCTGTGTTTTTGAAGTTCCAACACTTATTCAAGCAATTTATGGTGACTCTGTGGTAACGTCAAAGATTGCTTCCATAGCAATGTTTCCTGTAAGCTGAAAATGAGACATTTAGATGCAGCCAACTGAACAGAATAATTTGATTTTTCTGTCAATCCTTGGTCAAATCCTCTCTTGGATAGATGTAGAAAATTATCTGACCTATGACTGTTAAAATGTCAGCTGTTCTGCCAACTGCCTTAATGGCAATTTCCCCAGCATGAGCAATAAATACGTGCATCCTTCCTTTTTTCAAGTTATAGTACATTGGCAAGTAATTTAAACTAACAAGGCTGAGTTTGGGCAATGTATTAGGGCTAAGCTTTTCTTCTGGTGATAGCAGCTGTGTCATAGTTCTCTCCTCCTTTTGGAAGTGACAGGTAGGCATCTTATGCAGAATGGATTCCAAACCCAGGTTGTTCTGTAAAGGGAAATTTTACTTTCTTTCTTAGAGGCTGTTCCCCGTCAACAAGCTTTCATCTTAAATTACTGTTCTTACCACTTAGACAGTTGAAAGTTAAGTCAAGAGTTAAGTCAAGTTAAATGATAGTCAAGAGTGACTATCATTTTAGCTAGGTGACAGCCTGGTAAGCGTAATTCTTCTAATGGACTCTAACAACCAAGAACCTAAGTCTGGAGATTGTTCCTTGGCAAAGGCATAATTATCTACTACATGTAAAAAGGAAAGCCAAAGTTAGGCTAATTAAAACATCTCATACTTTACAAAAAGGTTTTCTAAGATATACTATTTAATTATCCCCAATAGTTCAATGGATCTAACTCATTTATACCTATTTTATAAATGAGAAAACTGAGGCTTAGAACAGTCAAGAAACTTGCCTACGATAATTGAGAGACTAATAAAGAGTCAGAACTCAACCTAAGGCTCAAGATGGATCCATCTATTCAGTGCTGTAGGTTAAGAGCCTAAAATGTGTCAGGACCTATAAGGGCACTGCAAATATTACGAGTAAAATAGAAATGATACAGTCAACATGATGAAAGGGAAAATACCTACAATCAAGAATACTCTGTCCAGTAAGGTTATCATTTAGACTTGAAGAAGAGATCAAGGATTCACCAGACAAGCAAAAGCTAAAGGAGCTCATCGCCACTATGCAGGAGTCACAAGAAATGCTAAAGAAAACTCTTTAAGTGGATAAAAAAAGACCAAAGTTAGAAAAAAATATATGTGAAAGAAAAAAAAATCTCACGAGTAAAGGCAAACATATAGTAAAAGTAGTAGACCAACCATTTATAAACTAGTATGAAAATAATTAAAATGGCAATAAATACATACCTATCAACAAATACTTTAAATGTAAATGGACTAAATGCTCCATTCAAAAGACATAGATAGGGTATGTAAATTATACCTCAAAAAAATTGCTTAAAAAAATCAGGCATGTTAACATAGGCATCTCTGAGAATATGACATATGAGTAAAAACTTTAAGGAGGAAGGGTACTGGGCATGCAAATATTTAAGGGAACTATCCCAGACAACAGGAAAGCTATATACAAAACCTAGGGCACAAGCATACCTGGTGTGTCTGCAACACAGCAAAGGTGCTAGTGTGGCTAGAGCTGAATATTTTCAGACAGGAAGGTAGAAAACGAAGTGAGGGAAGTAATGAAGGATAAAGGATGGCAGTGATAGGAACCAGAGCATTTCATGCCACTGGCGTTCACTATGAGAGTGAAAGAGAGGTATATGAAAATTCTGGGCCAAGAAGAGATATGATCTGACTTGCAGTTCAAAAGGGTCAAACGATATAAAAAAACTACAAAAAGAAATTATAAAAGGCTCCATATAAACTAGCTACCTCCAGAGTTAACCTCTCGCATCTGACTGGGATACTGAAGAAGGGCTACACTGAAAAGAAGAGGAAACTTGTCCGTGTCTCAAAATGTGGCCTGTGAGACACCCGCATCAAAACCGCTGGCTTCAGAATACTTGGGGCTGGGAGTGTGAGACTCCAAATTTTGCGATCCGCGTGATACCCCTGAGAAACACAACGGGCCAGATAAACATCAAGGCCCCTTCAAACACTAAATCATGAGAAATTATCTGCGCAACCTGAACCATGTCTATCTAAGGAAATGGCTAGGGTTTGTTATAAACAGACATCTTAATTGATTATTTTATTTTATTACAGATAAAGTGGCTTTTTTCCCCCATTCTCCAAAAAAACCTTACCCAGTTGTTTTTTTTCCCAGCATAAATTTCCATGTTCTCTCCATACTGCGGCTCTTCCAGCAATGTCTGGTATTCAAACATTAGGCGGGAGCTCTCACGGAGACGGCTGCATTGAAACTGGTGATACTGTTGCACAAGTTCCTTCACCACAAGTAAGAGACATTCAGGATTTGAAGGGTTCCAGGAGGCAAGATTCTGTAAAAGCCATAAATGAAAGACCAGTTAAAAATGAATTTTCCTACAAATCCAGCATCACATTAGCACATCGATATAGGGAGAAAGAATGGTGAAACACTAAAAGGAGCAGACTACTCTTAACTAGTGATAAACTCAGCTGAAGTTAGAAAAGTCTTTCCAGCGTGGTGATTTCTCCTGCCTTCTAAAAATCCTTGCAGAAAATCAAGAGAAATTCCTTCATGAGTAGCCAGAAACAGTCAAGTGTAAAGCATGGTATAATAAACAAGAAACCTAAATATCCTAGAAGACCATAATTTTAGCTCTGAAAGACTTAATTTGTTTCTTACTCTTTTATAATTTTAATTTTGTAAATCTGCACCTAATTTCAGCATTATATGCTAATGTCATCAACTTGGATCCACAGACCATCTGTAATACCAGATATAAATAAATGTTCTATAAACACGAGAGCCCCACAGAAATATAAGCACGATGGTAATTGTTTGGACTGAAAAAGAAAGGAATGGGTAGCGATGAAGGAAAATACAACTATGAAATGCAAGATTCAGAAAAAATGAGAAAGAAAATGGCTGTGAGAGCTTATGACCAGGAAAGGAGCTGGGAATGCAGAAAGAGCTGATAAGTATATACTAGTTTTTAAGCTCACAGTCATTTATTCAACAACTATTTACCAAGTGCCTATTGTGTATGTACCACTGTTCTCGGCAGTGGTGAGGACAAGGCAAGCCCTTGTTCTCAAGGAGCTTAGATTTTAGTGGGCCAAAATAAACAATAAACAAACAAATATGTCAGATGGTGATAAATGCTACTCAAAAAAATGGAGCATGCATCCCAGAAGCCTAGTGAAGGAAGTACTTCAAGGAGAAAGAAGAGATCGGCTGTGTCATATGGTGTTGATAAGTAAGACGAGGCCTGAGAATTGACTGCTGGGTCTGGTGACACACAGGTCAGCCATGTCCTCAACAAGTGTTATTTGGTGAAGGGTTATTTGTTGAGGGTTTAAGAGAGAATGGGCAGAGAGAAATAGCAGATGGCTATACCGACAATTAAATCTGGTAACTGGAGGGGAATGTGGGGTCAAGGGAAGTTTTGCTCAGACATTGTAACCTAATGCAGTGTCAGTGCAGAGAGGGGGTAAATGTGATGATACAGCGCAGGGGAGCAGAACCCCAGGAGCAAAGATAATAACCAGGTAGCCAGACGAGATCTCCTAACAGGTCGGCCTTAGAGATAAGCAGAGTCCATCCAAAGGAACAGGAGGGAAGTCAAACCAAATGAGTATGAATGCCCGCAGGTGGTTCCATGTAGTGAGAGAAGCTTGTGCAGGGTCTCTCCTGAGAGCTTGTATTTTCTTCTTGAAGTGGGAAGGAAGGTCG
Organism: Miniopterus natalensis; assembly: GCF_054644295.1. Taxonomy (NCBI): domain Eukaryota; kingdom Metazoa; phylum Chordata; class Mammalia; order Chiroptera; family Miniopteridae; genus Miniopterus; species Miniopterus natalensis. Next base: position 12,008,011 of record NC_142093.1, on the reverse strand, counting down.
CCCAGCTGAGAGTGAGGAAGAAGGAGCGGGTATTGGAAGTTTAGGAAGAAAGTGTGAAATAGTCATTTAGAAAAATGAATGGGCTGAGGAAAAGAGGAGGAGTTCCACATCACTAAAAGCTCCACCGAGGTTGGAGGTACGATTATTAAGTGAGACAAATTAGCATAAATTCCCCTGTCTGGGTGCAATGAGGAGTGGGAGGAATTTAAATTTAACAAAGGTTGGGATTCTGCCAGACAAGTACAATAGGTAGAAAGAGGAGCAAGAGATCTTAGAAAGTTTGCAAAACAATGACTATAATTATGAACCATGCAATATAAGCCAGGAAAAAGCCAAGGAAGTTCATAAGGGAAATGAGAGTTAGTGAAAAGGTGATAGGACCAACAGTCCTGGTGAACTTGAAGAATTGTTGGAATTGAGATACTAAAAAGAATGAACTGGAAAGACAGGAGGTGTGGTCGGAGAATGAGATGATGGAGGTGATCTGTAACTGGTACTGAGAGGTCTGGCTAAGAGTGGGCCTGGCTAAAGTAGAGAGGAGGGTGAGGTCACTGAAGGAGAAGTCAGGGACTGACGAAGAGGCCAGGGTATGGAAAGGGTTATTTACATGAACACTAAATCACCGGGAGCCCTGAGCAGTGTCCTAATGCAGAGAGCAACAGCAAGCCACGAGCTAAAATCTGAGAAGGTCTACAGGTAACAAGAAGGGACTGGTGGGTCCTATAGTCTGAAGGCATGAGTTTCAAAGCTGGGATGAGGGATTAGAGAAAGGGACTGACATTTTCCTTGGTAGCAGTGGGGAAGAACGAGGAGGACACCCACCACACCTCCATATATTATTATATCATTTTACAGGTGAGGAAACTGAGGCAAAAAGTAGTTCAATATCTTATCCAAGGTCAGAGCTATTAAACATTAAAACTGGGTTTCTGACAAGCAATTTGGCTTCAAGTTCCTCCATAAGCACTACAGCAGATGTTCTTACATATTTTGTTCTCATGAACCTTTTACACTCTTAAAAAGTATTAAGGATCCTAGCTTCTGCATATGTGAATTATATGATTAAACTTACTATAGTAAAATGAAAACAGATATTAAAAACTTGTTTATTATGAATTCATTCTAAAATAGCAAACCTACATGATAATATAAAAACATTTTTAATGAGATAATTATATATTTTCTGAAAAAATAGTGAGAAGCATGGCATTGTTTTATATTCTTGCAAATCTCTATGTCCGGTTTTTTAAAAAGCTGGATTTCCCTATATGTTTTTACAAAATTCAATGTTGCAATATGTTGTTTAGGCTGAAGTATATAAAGAAAATCCAGCTTCATTCAAATATGTACTTTGAAAGAGAGAGTATTTTTAATAGCCTTTCCAAATAATTCTGAATATTCTTCTTTGATACTATACCAAAACTCAACAAGTGGTAGTTTCTTAAAGGTTAGCTGTAATGTGAAATCTGAAGGTACATTAATAAACATGTCATATTCTTACATTATATTCCATTTGTCAAACCTGCAGTTTTAAAATTTGTCAATTACAGTTGACATATAATATTATATTAGTTTCAGTTGTAAAACAGTGATTAGACATTTATATAACTTCCAAAGTGATCACCCCAACAAGTCTAGTGCCCATCTGACATCATACATAGTTATTACAATATTATTGACTATATTCCCTATGCTGTACTTTAAATGCCCAGGACTGTTTTTATAACTGGCAATTTGTACTTCTTAATCCTTTCACCCTTTTCATCCATACCCCACAACAGCCTCTCATCTGGCAACCATCAGTTTGTTCTCTTAGCCTATGAGTTAGTTTGTTTTGTTTGTTTTGTTTTTTAGATTCTACATATAAATGAAATCATATGTTATATTTGTCCTTCTCTGACTGACTGATTTCGCTTAGACTTTAAATGGATCTTTTTTACCCTTGTATGATTTTGCACCATCATGCACTGGTTATTTAGAAAATACTGATTCACTGAGTTATGCAGATCTTCCAAATGTTGACATGTTTCATTTATACAATATCAAAAAATCACATTCATTAATATCATGACCAATCTCACCAGAAAAGTCTTCCATTAAAAGAAGACAAACAAAAGTTAAAGAAATGCATCCTTCAAAAGGATAATAATTACTCTGCTCTACAAAATGTGTGGATTTAAAAGGACTAAATGGCAATGGGGAAATCATTAAATATTCTTTTACTGATAGGAAAGATGCATCTAAAGGGATGTTCAAATTAAGACTTGATGAACAGAGAAAAAAGAGCTTCTGCATCACCCAGTGATTTGAAAGAGCCCTCTTGCTATAAAGTAACTTGATAAAGAGTACAAGTTACTGACAATTCCTTTTGAGCTACTCAAAGTATAAATAGAATAGTAACAACCTAGTATAAAACTCAAAATGATCATTATGTAGTTTGCTATGCATTTCCTTCAGAGAGCAATCAAACATTAATAAATAGAAAAAATACGCAATATTCCATTTCTTGGTCAAGTATACCTTTTAAGTCCTTGTTCTAGTACAAAAACAAAAAGCTTTAGCTGCTTCATTTAAAAAAAAAAAAAAGTCTTTTTAATTCAATCATTTCTCTTTAGCTCTTTGCAAGTTACAAGCATTATCTATACATACACACCAAAAAAAAATATTTATGGAAGCATATAGGCTGGCAAATATCTCTTACCAATTTGAATTCATTTCAGTTGATTCAACCTAATTGTTAAATGCATAGTAAAGACAGGCCAACCAGTCCATTTCCATTAAAATACAATTTCACAATACATGAAAATGCATCTGACCTCTTTGGCCATTAAATGCACACTTCCCTGAAAAATGACTTAGCTAAAAAACATCAAGGGAGATACAGAACTGCTCAGTAAGATAAAATGTCCTCTACTATTGCTACATGACTACTTTTACTTATTAGGTAATTTGTGGTTTGAACCATTTTGCCTAGAAGAAAACACAGAAGATATACGAGATTTTGGTCACTTCCAATGCCTAGAACATGTTTTAAAAACAGGTCTAGAGCCCGGCCAGGCGTGGCTCAGCGGTTGAGCGTCGACCTAGGATCCGGCGATTGGGGTTCAATTCCCGGTCAGGGCACATGCCCAGGTTGCGGGCTCAATCCCCAGTCAGGGGCGTGCGGGAGGTAGCCGATCAATGACTCTGTCATCATTGATGTTTCGATCTCTCTCTCTCCCTCTCCTTTCCTCTCTCTGAAATCAATAAAGATATATTTAAAAAAAACACATACAAAAAAAAACAGATCTAGCGATGCAGGACATTGGAGTTTTCCACTCTCTTGAGTAGGAGAGAGAGAAATGCCCAAAGCTTCTTCAGGAAAAGGGGCCTGGGGCATAAACCAAATATGAAAAAGAGAAAAATAAGTATTTCTCTACCCACAAAGCTCTCTCTGTACTTATTTTTGGTAGTGCATGAAGGAAGAAATCTGGAATGAGAATGACCATGAAGAGTAGACATAGGACTCATAATATATTAACAAAGAAAAGAGGCTAGAAAAGGGATTTCAAAAATAAGTAATGAAAACTACATTAAAAGAAAGGGATAAAATACAATAAAATAGACAAAAGCAAAAGAATTAACTACTATTATGAAACCTTATTCAGTCTCACTAAATACCTATGAAGCAATTCATGGAAGATATTATGCCAGTTATTTTAAAAGACTGAGACTGGTTAACTAGAGAGGTAGAATAACTGCTGATACTCAAGCAAAGAAAACTGACAGTGTAGAATGTGGATCTGCCGACCATCCCCCCATTTACTAAAATATCATTTTCTAACCGAAGAATTGGCACCTGCCTCGGTGCAGTCACGACCTATCTCACATCTAGTGATAATTCTGATTGCCCACTTTGGCTCCCCTGTCCAGGATGCCTGATTTGAGGGATGTCCCTGCTCATATGAGCCCCAACCTTCCCACATTTCTCTCTCATAAATACACTCCACCACACATTTTAAACTCCCAAATTAATGAACCCACAGACTTGAAAGAGCCCAACCAATCTTCAGCTCCTTATTGAGCTTCCTTATGTCCGAAACATAGTGAGGGATAATGTTTTCGGACGCCTAGATCACCCCCAATTCACATCTCACTTATTCAAAACATGGCTTCTCAGCTATGCTGAAGCAAACTCATGTTTCACCATGGATACCAATAAATGAAAATGTTGAGAAAGAATGTACTAGGTTCCTATCTCTGGGGAGATGAAGAATGAAAATAAGCGACTTAGCAAATGAGTCCTTGGGCCATCACTACCTAATAATGGAGAAGGAAATCTCCCATAGGGAGAAAATTCTCCTAAAACATTAAAGCTTATAATAAAAGTTTTCAATTAATTAAAGCACAGAAATAAATTAGAATAGTACTAAAAAGTTATCTAAAACTTCTCACTACAAAATTTTGCACAACTGTCTAGCATTGTGCAAGACACACAATACTGTATTATGTATTTAGAAGTTGCTAAAAAACTAAATCTTAAAAGTTCTCATCACAAGAAAGTTTGGAACTATGTGTGGTGATGGAGGTTAATGGAACTTACTGTGGTAATAATTTCTCAATATATACATATATCAAACCAAAATGTTGTATACCCCAAACTAGTATAATGTTGTATGTCAATTATATCTTGGTAAAAAATTTTAGAAACAATATATGAAAAGTATGTAATCTTATTAATAAAGAAATGTAATTGTCTAGTTTCTTCTTTTTCATAAACTAATGTTTCCTTGAAAAAGTAATATATGTACATGGTAAAAGAAACTTTTTTCCAATAGCATAAGAGAGTATAAAGAACAAAACTAAGTCTCCCTCTCAGATGCCCCCACCCCACAAGACTATTCTTATCCCGCAGGAGCCACACTGGGACTCGCAAGGTACCAGCATTTGACCCCACTTGGTCCTACAGATCACCTCTGGCTTTGCTCCCGCTAAGCTTCCCCCTACTCTATGACGCTCCACACCCTGACTCCCATGGTTCAACTGGCCAAGTCTGCACTCATTAGTCTGACTTTTACTCCAAGACTGGGCCTCAGTCCCACAAATTGTTTCTTGTTTTCATGGGACTCACTAATTTGGCCTGACCCTCACCCAGCATTCCCCACAAAGCACAGAAAAGTGGGCAATAATTATGAGTTTATATTTTATTTTATTTTTTTTAATCCTCTCCAGAGGATATTTTTTCCATCGCTTTTCAGAGAGAGTGGAAGGGAGAATGTGTATGTGTGAGAGAGAGAAAGAAGCATCTATATGAGACAGAAACATCGATCAGTTGCCTTCCATATGCTCCCCAACTGGGGATCAAACCCAGATATGTGCCCTGACAGGGAATTGAACGATGCTCAGCCAACTGAGCCACTCCACCTGGACTAGCCAAGTTCTTTTTTAAGCAAACAGCTAATGCTGGTGCGGATGTAGTTTATGACACTTTTACACATGAGAGTGCTAACTGGTTCAAGTAGTTTATTTTATTTTATTTTTTCAAGAATCATTTTCAATACCTCCTAGAAATCCTATTTCTAGGAATCAAAGGAAAAAAAACAAAAATAAGGGGGGGACTTCACAGGCAAAAAATATATACAGAGTCATTTATAGTATCATGAAACTACAAATAACCTAAATGCCAGATAAGAAATAGCTGAAAAACTATTATAGTCATTAAAAGGAATAGTATGCAGCCAATATGTTTATAAATACTGTGTAATAGCATAGAAAATACTTTGTTAAAATATTAAACAAAGGTGGATAAAAAACTCTATTATCTGAACTTTGATGATCCCTATCCCCTCCCAACCCTCCAAAGCAAAAACCAGCTTCTCTCATATTTTCTATATTTTCCCAGTATATTTTTATACATACATACATGTATGTTTATAAGTGCACATACATAACACGTGTACATACTTTCATAATGGAAAATATAAATTTTTTAAGTAGAATAACATACTTCAGATATTTCATTTCAAACTGTTTCTCAATCTCAAAGTTTAAGAAATTCCATTTGTCATTTACATATTTTATGAAGTCAGATTTCAATTGTGTTTTCTGATCAACAAAAAGTTAGCCAATTACACTGCCTTCTGGAGAACAAATCTTGCATCACTTAACCCTAAATTAATATGCTTAAGTAACCTTGAACTCACTGTTTTTTAAATTTCAAGCTTCATAGAACATTTCCAGAAAGCTAATGCAATATGCTATAATGTAATGGTCACAGTTGTAGGAATTTATTATGTTTTTCTCAACCAAAATTCTTTTGTGTTACAATCCTCTGAATGGAAATCTTAAGAAATGACCAATGACATTTTACATTTCTAACAGAACTGTAACTAGACAGCATGAATTTTTAAAATGTCATTTCATCTGAAGAATACAAAAGATAACAAAAATCAATTTGCTATATTTGTCCTATTTGTAAGAAGACCAAGTATGAACAGAAATGTCTACACTCTACATTAGAGCAGAGTTGTATATGTATAACTCCTCTAATATAGCATCTAAAATAATTTAAATGAAATTATCTTCAACACTTTCTCATACTTTCTTAAAATATAGCAACTTCTTAACTTCTTAAAATAGAGTTAACATAAGATAAATATGGGGATAGGTGAGAGGAAAGTTGGATTAGGAGAAACTACCTTTGAGACTACGCAGAGCAAATCTACTCCCACCTCTGTACGTTTTGGGATTTTATTTTTGAGAAGATTCAACTATTTTTTAAAAATGGAGTGCATGGAAGGGGAGATAATATCATAGTGTATTCTGATCCACTACAATTTGTAGGGTACTCACAGAAATAAATTTTGGTATGGCAAAAAGTTAAATAGGGTCATTTTGTAATCCTCAGTGGCTTTATTTTCAAATATTCTAATAATTCTCTTCATCCTTATAAGCAAAGGGAGTCTACTGGGTCTGAGATTTGCCACTGTTGCAATGATGTTTGAAGCTGTTGTTAATTACAGTCTTTGAAAATTCAGTGAATTCTGGGAAACACAAAAGCTAATTCAAAGCTAATTCTGACAGCCAAATGAATAGCTAAGGAGACAACCAATAAAAGGTCATTTCTGGGATTACTATGAGCTAGTACAGGTATTCCTACTTAGGAACTGTGCCTGACAAGTAAATTGAATGTATTTTGATGAAATGTGGTAATTTGTGACCTGTGCTCAGTGGCTACTGCTAGAGCCAGGAGTAATCTGAGTAGAAAGCACTCCAAACCTCTTAAACCCCACCTTTAACTACAACACTTCTGCCATTCTTTTGGTTTGGTTTGGTTTGGTCTGGGTTTGGTTTTGTTGAAGTTTTACCTAAGATGTCATTTGAAAAAAAATACACTGAAAAATGGATCTCATCTAATACATTCAGTGAAATCTTATATTCCTTTTGCCCTTCCTATGTGTGACCATCTTCACCTTGATGTCAGAAGCCCTGCAAAGAAGAATCCAGAATCATAAAACGGCCTGGAGGACCTTTAAGATGTGCTGAAATTTTCTCCAGTTTTTAAGACATTAGCCCCAAGTCACCAAATTAGTCCACGAATACACAATTCATGTATGGAGTAAAGAGATTTGTCTCCTTAAATCATATATATGTCAAAAAGAAATGTGAAATTGGCATCTCCTCAAAAACCCTAGTGTGTTTGGGAACAGCGATAGAAGCTCTGGCTATGGTTCTGCCCAGCTTTCTCTAGAGCTCTCCAAGGTTCTGACCTGCCTGTCAACCAATAACCAGCTTCCCTGGATTTTGTAAAAAATTTTGTGACCTAGGATCTTTCGAAAAGGGCTTTTTTATTGCCTTGCAGGATACTGGCTACTAATGGTAATGTGATTCTAATTCCATGTCATGTCACTACAGAGCATGACAATTACATATCCTTGAGAAGAACAAAGGTAATGTCTTGGGTAAAATATACAAATGCCTTAGTAGCTAAAAAATCATTTTTCCATGTGATTTTATGATAGAAGTGATAGACTTATAACCGAGAAAAAGTAAAATAGAGAACCTTAAATCTGAATTTTTTGAAATATCATTCCGTAGGCAGCCTCACCCACAGTTACTAGGTAAACAAAACTTCCAATTAACAGAGAGGGGTTCTGGGGAATCTTCAAATACCTACCAAAAGATGACCAGGCACCTAATGGTGTATCACATCAGAATTTCTCTATCATCCCAACTTTGTGCTAGGGTGTCAGAATCATCAGAATTGGTATACTTTACCTATTTTGTTTCTTCCACAGGAGGCATGCTTTTAATCTAAAATACACAAAAGTCTCTCCAAATTATACCCTTGGCTCCAACTGAAAAACTCAAAAAATTACATTATCCCTTCTTCGCCATCAGAAGTTGCTGTAAGGTTACCTTTCAGTTCCTCTTAAAGTGACCTGCACGCAGCCCCAAGTCATGCTTAGCTGCCACTTTAAATAGGTCTCGAGGATCACACAGTGTGTTAACTTATGTTTCTTTCTCTGGAATTGTAAGTAGATGGGAGGAAACAAGGGTAGGAGGGAGCCAGGGAAGGAAGGAACCCCAAGCCGCACCTCTTGGTCCAGCCTTCCTCGCTTATGAACAGGAAGAAAGGCAGCAGACATCCTTTCTTGGAAACCTCCTTAAATGGAACAAGTCTGTGGAGAAAGGAAATACTCTCCACAGCACCTTTACTCACCTTTACTCAGCTCCAACCACTTGGAGCACAGAAATGGTATCTTCTCCACAACGTGTATAAAAGAACCAAGACTGGGAACACTAAAATCACCGAATATAAGCATGAGTATAGAAGAAATAGGGTGGATTTCGTTATTATTCAATCATATTATTCAACTCTTTGGAGGGTGCTGAACTGAATAATAACTAAACTCACTCTATTTCTTCTATATAATGTTGTCTTTATCCACACAACTTTGAGGTGCTATTATATAAAAGTCAAATAAATCTGAGATTAAAATGCTCAAGTTTTGTACCTATTATTTCTCAGAAAAAATAAATAATATTATTAAGTTCAATTTTGTATAATATGCCAATGTAGACTAAAATCTGATTTTAAAACCCTAGCCAGGCCAGCGTGGCTCAGCGGTTGAGCATCTACCTAGGATCCAGGAGATCAAGGTTTGATTCCTGGTCAGGGCACATGCCCGGGTTGTGGGCTCGATCCCCTGTGGAGGGCATGCAGGAGGTGACCAATCAATGACTCTCTCTCATCATTGATGTTTCTATTTCTCTCTCCCTCCCTCTTCCTTCCTCTCTCTGAAATCAATTATATATATATATACACTCACACAGTATATATAACCTATGCATTAAAAAAGTAATTTTATCTATGCAACAAAGTGGGGTTTTTTTAATTGAAACTTAAATTCCTTTAAGCTGAGCATGCACTGAATTCACCAAGACCCCAACAATTATCTCCCCAAAAATCCTTTTGTGGCTCCAGATTAGCTGTGGCTCCAAAATGATTGTTGCTATTTACCTGAATTACTGGTGCCACCCACCTTCTCAATCAATGCTACTCAGCCTCTGAGAATAAAAGGCAACATTGCAATGGCAGAAAGGAAATTAGCAAATATAATTTCTAACTCAATTCAAATTGTTTTTCCTGGGGATGCATTTAAATTGTCCAGGTTGCTCGAATATCATCCAGAGATGTGATTTTGAAGGAGACAGCTTGTTGCTGGTTTTCCTGGCTGTACTACAAGAAACAACAGTATGAGCTTATTTTAAGTTAATGTGTGCTTCTGTGTTTCTTTACAAGAAATTAACTGCAATCATTTAGTTAAAGCAAACACTTTGTTGGGGTTTCACTTTTCATTGGAAAATGTCTTCAGGAGTTTTTCAGACTTTGCAAGGTTAAGAATCTCAAATTTCTACCCACAGATTTTTAAGCTTTGGACAAATTACTTAAATATAATGAAAGACAGTTCAAGTTTAGTGATCTCTGCTGCCAGCAGAGTGTTTTCTTAGCCATAGGTAAGTAGCAACATCATAAGAGTCCTACCAACCACTCTCTTCCTGCCTTAGGATCAGAAATCAGGGTAGATTCTCATTTCTTTTTTACTGTGATAATCACAGAGACCCACAGGAATGGACAGTATGGAACACAACAGAGAACAAACAGCTCCAACCAGGTTGCTAGTTTTAACTAGAGAAACACTTGCAGATGTGGACAACTGCCTTCTGACCCCTGCCCTAGATGATTTCCCAAGCTGGATTTGGTCCCTGGGCCACAATGATTTAAAATGTACAACTGCTTCTCCTCACCTTAACTTAGCTCCCTGGACTTAACTCCAGACCTGCAGTATCTGCCAGACCTTCTTTTAGTCAAAACTCCTGTCTTAGGCCTTCTTGGCCAATGGTCTTAAAGCCACCAATGCCCTAGTAACACAATTTCTGTGTAAATAATTAGGGGGAACTCCAACTGAAAAGGAGGCTACCCCAAGCTCTTCCTGTTATACCAGCCACATGCAGCTATCCTGGCTTTCATCAGCATAAATGGGAAAGCATCGTAAAAAGACAGATTCTCAGGTCTTACCCTCTGAGGCACTGATTCAGTAGGCCTAGAGTGATACCTACTCCTTGGCCCTAGAGAATCTCTTTTGTGATTTTGGGTGTCATGTTCCGGTATTCCGAAGGCAAGGTGGAAACTCAGAAAATTTTATCATCTTCCTGATGAATTTTCTCATTGTAATCAAAGGCCCAAATAATTTCACATAAACTCATTAGGTCTTCACCTAAGAACCACTGTTTAACTGATGGCTAAAGGCTCCATTCATTACAGCTTGCCATTAGAGTTGCCGCCATACATTTCCCAGGAAGTAACAGAATGAGTCTCCAGACCACTGATCTACTTCTAATAATAATTAACACCTGGAATCCAGGGCTACACATACTCAGAAAAAAGAACTTCACAATGGAGAGCCAACATCATTGCTAATTCCTATTTCTCCCACAGTAGTGGGTTCTATTAAACTTGATCCCCTCATCTGCCTAGGTCTATAATATCTTCCAGGCTCTCCTGGGATCCCATCATCTTTAATTTAAATGTCACCTATGCCCCAGGAAAAAAAGCACCAAATCACTTACTAAATGGTGTGATCATTCTTAAATTGAATTACTTATTTGAGTTTGATTTTAAATCACCATTTTTTTCCTCTCAAATGTTTCTGTGACATTTTCATTAATATTAAGAAATTATGGAGGAGTCCCAAATTAGCAGCCTTGGCCTGTAGTCATGCTTTCTTTGACCCACAAAAAAATTTTATTTGAAAAATTTTAGACAAAGCATACACACTTCAGTAGGTCACAATCCGTACCAATTACAGGTTTCATACCTGTCCTTTCCACTCACTTGTATTACTTAGCTGGCTCCTTTAGGCATCTGAGTTTGTAACACCTGAATTAACATTTTAGGGCATTTCCTACAGATATGTTTCTGCTCCTTCCATGTTTCTTTCATTTATGGTAGATACAGACGGTGTTTACTGGTGTCATGGGAGCAAAATGCAGCAGAACAAATGGCTAAAGTTCCTCAGGGATTGAAAATGAAAGATAAAAAGAAAGTTCTAGTCAGTGTCCTCACTAATGTTCATAAAGAATGACTGATTGTCTGGATGATATAGTTACTTCATATTCTCATCCCTCCATTAACTATAAATTATCTGAGAACAGGGACCGTGTCTTGTTCATCTCTGAGGAAGGGCTGTGCTAGACAGCCTGGGCTATTAAAGTGGGCACTCAAATTATTTGTCAAGTGACTGATCACTACTGCTCAATTCATTATAAACTAAGTTAAATATATTAAAGCAGCCAAATTTTTTCCAGGGTCAATAGAAATACTGGCTAGTAGAAGCCATGCTAATCTGTGGTTATCAGCAGAAGTAGAAAAAAGAAAACTGGACAGCAATTCTGAAAATACAATATTGCAATATGACTAATTATAGTCATCAATCATTAAAAGAGACTTTACTCTGGGTGGTGAAAGCACAATGCAGTATGCAGATGATGTGCTATTGATTTGTATATTTAAAACCTATATGGTTTTATTAACCAATGTCACCCCAATAAATTCAATTAAATAATAAATAAATAAATTAATTAATTAATTAAATAAAATGCTAAAAAAAGTTTGAACAGTCTAAAAATATTATCTTAAAAGTATTTTATGACAAAATTTCTTTCCAAAAGCTAGCACAGTTAAAATAAGAATGTAAAAGACAAAATCATATGAACAAAATCAAATTATCATGGCTCAATAGACAAGGTCAAAGGGGTACAAAATAACACATTAAATCAGTTTCCAGTTAAAAAAAAAATGCATGAGATGTTGATCTTCCTGTTTTTCATAAACCTTATAATTGTGCTTCCAGAAAACTACCAAGCATCTGCCTCTATGTAGCTATTTCTTTTTATCTTGGAGCTCTCACAAGGAAATAGAGAGTATACTGTGCCAGGATCACTATCTTCTCCAGCCAAAATCATTATGCCTACGAGCCAATTTCCTCTTGGTAAATTTTTATCAAATTCCTTCAATTTGCAGCTTCCTTAGTACTAGTAATGGCTGAGCATGTCACAAGTCAGTATATATGTGTTTAACAATACACATTAGAAATGTAACAGTGCCCGGCCGGGCGTGGCTCAGCGGTTGAGCATCGACCTGGGATCCAGGCGATCAGGGTTCGATTCCCGGTCAGGGCACATGCCTGGTTGCGGGCTCGATCAATGACGCTCTCATCATTGATGTTTCTCTCTCTCTCCCTCTCCTTTCCCCTCTCTGAAATCAATATATATTTAAAAAAAAAAAAAAAAGAAATGTAACAGTAATATGTACACATATGCACACAGGCAAACATGTACCTACATATGCAGCTGCACATACACAGCCATGCACATCAGTTCCTCCAAGTCTCTACTGACCCTCTTGTGAATATCAGTCACAAAGCCCACTGGGCTTTCTTAACCCAGCGATAATTCTCTGACAGCTAACCGTGCTTTGGAACTCTGCATTCATCAGCTCTACCACACAGCTACAATTTAATGATGATCAAGAGGAATAATAATTCTTAAAGTTGTACACCTGAAATTTATATAATGTTATTAACCAATGTTAGCCCAATAGATTTAATTTTTAAAAACAATAATTCTGATGCTATAAACAGTCCCGCAAAAGTTTCTGAATCATCAAAGAAAGATCAAATTATGTTCTACTTTTAGTGTAAGGGGTATTTTATCAAAAATCAATTATCTTAAAAGAACTGGTGATCTACACATAGTTTATACAGTAAAATTTTATGAGTCTGAATATTTGATTAACCAGTATACCTCATTTCCCAGTTATTTATATAAAGCATATAAAGAATTTCTGTAATTTTTATATATGACTCCTATCTTTAATATATACATATTACATATATTACTAGCAGGAATTTCAGATTAACCACAACACCATATTTTACAAATATGATACATATGTAATTCTTCAACTCCTTAAGTACCAAATCATTGACTCTCTAGTTGTTGTTGTGATACTTTAAAATAATCCATATTAAATAACATTCACTTTTCCTGATGAATCAAGGTCATTATTATGAGAACATATTACATTGCCACTTTTTAAAAACAGTGATATCATTAGGGGATTTTTAGTGAATAGGACTGTCTGTCCTTAAAATGAATGACTCCAAGGTACCTGTATAATCTGCTACTTTTGGTAGTTCATTTCGCTATAACCAGTGTTGTAAATTCTAATCTTCAGCTATGCATTATAACCAATTATCTAAATAAAAACTAAAGATTCTTCTATATCTCATATATAAAATAAAGCATATAATCCTTATGACAGCTATTACAAAATTCAGAACCTGTTTTTTTGAGGAAGTGAAGGTTGTTATTGGTTTTTTACTATATACCAGGTGGTTGAAGGTGCACAAAATCTGGGACATATACCCACCTACCAATTTATAGGAAATGCAGAGGAATAAAGGAACATGTGAAGCTATGCCATGGGGATACAAAGAGCAAAATCCAGTTTATGGTAATTTTATAGGATAAATGGCTTGCCCTGATTCTCCAACTATAAATCGCAAATGGGGGGTGGGGTGAAGAAAACTTATAAGTTAAGAAAGATTTAAAAGACATAATCATCACAATGCAAAGATTTTGATTTGGATAATTTGAAATTTGAACACTGGTTATTTTATGATGATAGGAAATTATTAATTTTGTAGACAAAATGGTATTTTGTTTATGCTTTTAAAAATATTTATCTTTTTTAGAAAAATAACAAAATATTTACAGATGAAAACATAATGCATAGGATTTGCTTCAAAATAATATGCTGAGGGTAAGTGGATGATGGTACAAAGGAAACAAGACTGGTTATGAATTGACAATTACTGATGGGAGAGTGACAGCCCCCTGAGGATTCATTGTACAATACTTTCTACTTTTGTAGTATTTTCAATTCTCCATAATATAGTTTTTAAATGAGGCAATTCTATAGTTATAAATAATTTTGTTTAGCTTTGATTTCTAAAAATTACATCTAAGAATTATACTTTGATTTCTAAAACTGGTTAGTTACAAATTTACAGTCATGAAATGATGCTAAAAGTTAAAGAAGCTATATCATTAAACTAATCTTAAATTTTTAATCTGGCTAGAAGAGTTTCTCAGTTTTCAAAACCTTCCTTAATACTTTATTGTAAATGTTATAAACATCTTACACTGCATTATTTTCTTAGGGAAAAAAATTTCTCCCAAGGCATGTTGTAAAACAGCACAAAAATTTAGACCACAGTTTAAGTTATAAATTAAAAGGTCAAAAAAGAGTACTAAAAAGTAAGAAATAATTCCTAGGTTCTCTTCAGGAAGTTAGTCATTAGATTAATGGGTAGTATTTCAATTGTTTGTTTTTAGTCTTAAAAGTTTAAAAATTACTATTACAGATTTTCTGATTCAGTAAAACATTATTAAGGCTGCCTATTTTGTTCACTATGACCTAGAAAAGATACACTTATAACATAAATCTATAGCTAATCCCAAAATTATTTCTATTCAATTCTATTCATATGTCAATACAAACATACAAACTCAAATGCTTGAAATAGTTATTTCATCTTTTCTTGACTCTAAGTGCTTTTAATTTTCCTGACTTCTAAAATGCTTTCAACCCCTACTTAGGTACTACTCCTAAACTCAAATTCATTAAATCCAGGATAAGTAGGAGTTGAAAGTAAAACAAATGGTTAATTTAGACTTTTAAGATAATAAATTAGCTTTTTAATTAAATCAAACTTCACTAGGTCAAATTTTGCATTTTTAAAATAATTCCCATAGGGGCTGACTGAGCTAAAGTTCATGTTAACCTTGCAAACATCTCCAAATTTAAAAAATAATAAATCCACTTAAAATGTACCTTTAAATACCCAAATTTTATACATATATATATATATATATATATATATATAATCATTACATTAATCACTATTCTTACCAATTAATTTTTTCAACTCATAAAGGACTCCTTTGATTTAAAAATGTGACTGGTGCTCTCTGGTAGACTATTTCCGATACTATAAGTAATTAGTTGCCCTTCTTTTAAAAAATCTATAATAATCCAGACTTTTTACTTTTCAGTCTGGCTTCTTCATAAATGTTCCTGAAACATATTCAAGAAAATACATTAAAAGTGTTGAATGTTTTGCTTATAATAATATTGTGTTTCTATGGTATTTTCATAATTCTGACAACTTAAAAACACATTTTAAATGTATACAAGGTCTCCCGAGCCATTGTTAATTCAAGGCTACAAACCATTGTGTGGTTCAATGACTACATCAGACCAGTGTGAAGGCTGAGCTGGCACTTTGCTTTGCAGGTTTAAATATCTTGGCTCTCCAAAACATGTGTGGGGGCTGCAGCTTGGCATAAAATTCTCAGCAGGATGCAGATAATTTGTCTGAAAAATGTTTTTAAATGGCTAAGGGTTTTTGCTTTTTAAAAATGCTAGAGAAAGCGTACATTAGAACCAGGTTCAAATTTATAGAACTTTTTCCTTTTTAACGTGCCTATCCCTGTAGAAAACCCAAGAACATCAAAATAATCCCAAACCTAAAGACTTTCAATAAATACAAAATTTCATTTCTATATGAGTTTAAATGTAAACTCGAAAATGTGAAAGCACTGCTTCAAATCATAAAGGAAACTAGAGGACTTCTTTGAAAACACAAACACTTGCTAAGCCTCTGTAGTTACGATTATAGATTGCCCTTGTCATTTTAGCTTCCACACCCCCAGTTTCATTCCATCTGTCCATTCAAATGTTACTTTTTTATTCCTCATAACAGCCTTGTAAGATACGTACTAATATTAGCAGTTTTATCAACAAATAAATGCATAAATGTTAGGTACCTTGGCCAACATAATCTGCCTTGCAATCAATAGAGCTGAGACTAGCATTCAGATCTGTCTCACCCATACTCATTTTCAGGACCTACAGTCTCAGCCCTGGTTATACTCTAGAATTGGCTTTCTAAAACCACCAATGCCGAGGCTTGACCTCAGACTAAATGACTAAATTAGAATCTCTGAGAGGTAGGATGCAGGTTCTGGATATTTCCAGTTGTTCCCATGAAAGAATCACAGCAATACACAAAGCAACACAAGAACAGAAGAGTAGAAAGAAGGATGGCAGACACAGTCAATACGAAGTTATCTACTTGCAAAGCCAAGCTTCAAAGCCATTTTCTTTTTTCACCCTATAGGTACCCATTCCCCACTCCCAAATCAGTAAACACCAAGAAAAAGTCACTTAATTTTAATATTTTTCTAGATGACATGTATTGGGAGCCTAACTCCTAACACCCACCAAAATGTATAAGATAACTCTAGTTAAAACACCCTCTGAATGAGTTACAGTTTTATCACCTCTTTACTGCTCTCTCCCAATCTTTTCTGCATCGCTGACCTTTGAACAGAGATTTTTTTCCCTCTCCCTAAAGAATTATTAAAGTTAAATTTTAAATGATCATTGTTTTCTTTCATCACATTAAAGATATCATTAAATCGTCTTCTATCTCCCATTGTTGCTATAAGCAGTCAGCTAACAGTCTAACGACTGCTGTTTTGTTTTCTCTGGCTGTTTTTAGATTTTTCTCGTGTTTAGTTTTCTGTAATTTTGCCATGATATGTCTAGAAATGGATTTCTTTATATAAACCTGCTTAGAATTGGAGTTCCTGAATCTGTGGAATTACACTGATTAATTTTTGTATGCTGGATATATTCAGTTCTTTCAAAAAAATTATTATAAAATATAACATAGAGATAGGTTCACAAAACACAATTGTGTGTGTGTGTGTGTGTGTGTGTGTGTATGGCTCAATTAATAATCAAAAACCAACACCCTAAGCTAACCAGCACTCTATCCCCCAGAATAACAATGTTCATGGATATGATGACCCAAGTAAGGCTAACAAGTCTAATTCTAAGTCTTTCCACTCATGATGTCAGACTTCCTCTTCCTCTGGTGTTCTGAGGTTAGTCTGGAGGTACTGGGAGACCAGGAAGGCCTGAGAACAATGGCAGCAAAGCAGAAGGCAAAGCTAAGCCCTGATGACATCATTGGAGCCATAAAACCAGTTCATGCAGCAAGCTACCTTTACCCCTGATTTTTTCTGTTATGTGACCCAATAAATGCTTTTTACCTATTTAAGCCAGTGTGGTTACATTTTCTGTCGCTTGAATGCTACCAGGTTCTAACTGCAACAATTCATCACATGATTTCCCTTCCTGAAGTATTTCTTCTTCATCTGAATTTTATTACTTTTCCTTTGGACCAGCCTTTGAAACAGGTGGAGAATGTGAAATAATTTAGAGATTCTGAGGGAGTATAATCAACAATCAACTGCATATTTTTTAATGTATAATAAAAATATGACTCCCCTAAAAAACTAATGTACGCACACAAAGTTTATAACTATTTCCAGAAGTGTTTAACAGCAGGTAGCTAAAAAGTAAAAGCATCAAAAATTTCTAGCATCCTCAATACCAAAAGAAAAAAAAAAATCTTCAGATCATAAACATCTCACAAAAGCTTCAATGTCTTTGTACACCATATTTTTGTTGTTGTTGTTCAAAATATTACAAATATCCCTTTTTCTCCCCAATGACCCATTCCACCCATCCCACCCCCTCCCCAGTCCCTCTCCACACATTGTCCGTGTCCTTGGGTTGTGCATATGTGCATATAAGTTCTTTGGTTAATCTCTCCCCCCTCCACCCACCACCCACCATATATATTTTTAAAAAGAAAAGAACAAAACTAAGACTGAAGCAGTTTCTTAAAATCAGAGCCTAATCTAGTAATGAGCAATATTCAGCTTTGTATTCTAAACCCCTACTTCTGCTTAAAGACCCAGCTAAAACCCTTCCTCCTCCAGAAAGCCTCAGCTCACCACAGGCTTAAGAATCACTACTTCATCAGAATTCCTGTACCATTAATGTGGTACTTGGCATAGTCATTCATTAAAAAAAACAAAAACAAAAACAAAACAAAAAACACCTTAATGTATGTTTACTAAGTACCTGTACCACAAATAATAATAAAAATACATTCTCCCAATTTAAAAAAATCCAACACACTTAGGAGAATGGAGAGGATAGGAAGCAATAAAGGATGACAATGAGAGATGACCAACCAAAGACAATACTCTTGAAAGTCAATCATTAAATAGCTCCTCCGAATAAGAAAATTCTTGCCCTAGCTGGTTTGGCTCAGTGGTTAGAGGGCTGGAATCCCGGGTTGGATTCTGACCAAAGGCATGTACCTCAGTTGCAGGCTCGATCCCCAGCCCGTTGGGGTGTGTGCAGGAGGCAACCAATCGATGTGTCTCTCTCACATCGATGTCTCTCTCTCTCTCTCTTCCACTCTCTCTGAAAAGCAATGGAAAAAATATCCTCGGTTGAGGATTTAAAAAAAAAGAAGAAAGAAAATTATTGAGCTACAATGCTTCACTCTCAACTCAGTACCTCATTTTCCCAAAAGTGTTTTTACATATTCAATCTAGTAAATCAAAACTAGCAACATCTGCTAAATGTTATATTTGCCATTAGGTTTCAAAAAATAACTTGGGTTGCCTTTTTTTTCATTTGTCTTATGAGACTGAACATTTTAAATGTACCTTGTTTGTACTTTCAAGGTGTTCTGTTTTTCTACAACTGTGCTTTTAAAGCCTTGTTTATAATACATGCCTTCAAAATTGTATGTGTGTACTGCATATGTGTATATATTAATAATCCTTTCCTTAATCCAAAATTGATTTTAATAGCAGCACCTTAGGAAAAAGATGAAGTCACAAGTCATCACTTTTATACTGGGGCGCTTCCACGGCCTCCTTAGGAAGCTCATTTACGAAGAATGACGAGACCGATGCACTTCCCACTTCATAGACATCTCCATGCTGAGGAGTAGAAACAATCGTGGGAGAAGCACAAACAAAGTGCCCTCACCTTCTTCACACCAGTGGTTTCCAGTCTTGCTATGATTACAACATGTTCTTCTCATTTAAGTCCATTACCCACCCTTCCTCCTTTATGCAACTTTCTTTTAAATTAAAATGAGTTATCATTATTATTTTCAGGGGAACTAATTTCACAATACCCTCTGAGGTAGCGGGATATACCACAGTGTATTGCAAAAGCAAGGCTGAAAATCACTGCTTCAGAGCTTCTGTTAACTGATTTTTATCCCCCAAACTTCTCTAAAACTGAACGACCTCCTTCTATTTTGAAATTTTCATTGAAAACATATTTTCTAGTTTCAGAAACCAACAAGTCCCTTAAGGAATACAGAACCTTAAAGGCAACCTGTCGTCCCGGCAAACATGCGTTTGTGTATCTATCCATCTGGCACTCTTCTAGGTACTAGAATAGAGCAGTGAGCAAAACAAACTCCATTCTCTCTCGAAGCTTCCATTCCAGGGAAGAGACAAGGGTGACCCTCCACCCTAGTTTGCCTGGGGCTGTCCTGTCTTAATACTGAAGGTCCTAGATCTCAAAAAACCTCTCAGCCTCAGGCAGTTGGTCACCCTAGCAAGTACAGATGCCAAACAAATATGGAACCAAAAATATATCAAATGGTAATAAGTGTAATGAGGAAAATAAGGCATGATAAAGATGAGCGAGTAATGTGAAAGGTGTTACTGCAGTTTTATACAGGCCTCTCGGATATAATGACCTTTGATGATGGGAGGGTGCAAGCCCTTCAGAAAGCTGGGGAAGAGAACACGCAGAAGTGAATAAAAATGATGCTCGGCAAATAAAAGGCCCTGAAGTGGGAGTGCACTTCAATGTTTGTCAAGTAGCAAGGAGGTCTGTATGGCTCAAGAGCCGTGAGCAGGGAACAGAATGGAAGGAGACAAAATTAGAGAAGCAAGTGAGTGACAGCTCTAGCTTAACAGCTACAGCATCACCATCACTTGGGATTCAACACAAGTTCCAGCTTCTTCGTGATAATTTTAATCCCACAGTTCCAACCTATAATAATTTTCCTTTTTCATTATAATGGAGCCTCTCTTCTCTGTCATAATTTATTGACCATCTCTCTTCTCACACTATACAGTGTATATGAAGACACTAATTATCCTGTAGCCCTCCTCTGTATCACTTATTCCAGCATTCAATTATATACTGCTAGGCCTACTTGTTTTCAGGTATCTATGTCTCCCTAAAAGTTACCTCCTTCCATAGTACACATTGTTGGGCACATAGTGCACAATCGATAAATACCCAGATAGGATTTCCCTCAATTTGTCTTTTGTTGACTTTTATACTTTTTCATTAGTAAAGGAAGACACCAACATGTCAGTATCTTCTTCAAAATATGACACATGATACAGTACAGCAAACACAGAACAGAATACAGTAAAAGTATAGCCACTTAACTTACACTGCAGGGACAGCTCTTTAAATTAGCTAACCCTTAGGACTTGAAGCTCAGAGCAAAAGCGCAAACAGCAAAAAGCTCTACAAATAACAACCACTCAAATCAAGAATAACTCTTCTAAATGTTTCTGGAAAATACTTAGAGACACAGTTTATCTGGATGATTATCATGTTACTGTTGTATAAACAACTTTCCACGACCACCCTCAAGCCAAATTAACTGTCTCCCCTGCTATGTATTACTGTGCTTTATTTACATGACCTCCTCATAATTAAAGTGTGTGTCTGCCTTGAGGGAACACACCTAGAACAGAACTCAGGTTTTTAATCCATTGTCTGGGTACTAGGTCATAACTTCAATTAATGTTGACTTCAATGGTTTAGTGAATAAATTATTAGCATACATAATGCAGAACACTGAAGCAAATTTTTAACAAATCTACTAGAATTTGTGAGAATTGAGTACTGACCTTAAAAGCAGATCTCAGAAATACTATAAGCTTATTGCAATACTGTTTCCCCTTCTATCTTAAGAAGTGTTTTAGCACGGCCGGGTGTGGCTCAGCAGTTGAGCATTGACCTAGGATCCAGGCTATCGGGGTTCGATTCCCGGTCAGGGCACATGCCCGGGTTGTGGGCTCGATCAATAACTCTTTCATCATTGATGTTTCTGTCTCTCTCTCTCTCCCTCTCCTTTCCTCTCTCTGAAATCAATAAAGATTTTTTTTTTAAAAAAAAAAAAGGGTTTTAAGTTCAATTTATGAGATCAACTCCTCATAAATTTATGAGGAAAAGCAACATCACTATTTTATAATCATATCCCAATATTAAAACCTGTCATCATCCAGCCTCCACAACAGATTGATTTACCTCAAAGTAGAAAAAGATAAAGAACATAAGTCTGTAAAGAGATCTTTTTTGTTTTTGTTTTTGCTCAGTGGAATGAAAAACTTTATAGCAGAAAAGTTAGACCTGTAAGGTTGCAGGATACAAGATCAATATCCAAAAATCAATTGTATTTCCAGATAGCAACAATGTGAAACTGAAACTGAAATTAACAAACAATTCCATTTACAATAGCATCAAAAAGAACAAAATACTTAGGAATAAATTTAACAAAAGAAATGTAAAACTTTTACTCTGAAAATTACAAAATATTATTGAGAGATATTAAAGAAGGACTGAAAAATGGAGAGACATCTCATGTTCTGGGATTGGAAGACAATATTGTTAAGATGACAATAATCTCTAGCTTGAGCTACAGATTCAAGCTGATTCTAAAATTAGTATAGAAATGTGAGGGGCTCACAATAGTTAAAGCAATCTTAGAAAAGAAGAACAAAGTTGGGAAACTCATACTTCCCAATTTCAAAATGTATTACAAAGTCACAACAGTGTAGTACTGGCATACTACCTCACACCACATACAAAAAATAGCTAAAATGGATCAAAAACCTAAATGTAAGAGCAAAAGCTATAAAACTCTTCCAGGAAAACATAAGAGTAGGTTTCTATAACCTGACACTAGACAATGATTTCTTAAGTATGAAACCAGAAGTACACAAGCAACAAAAGAAAAAACAGATTAAGCTGGACTTCATAAAAAATATAAATCTTTTCTCCTTCAAACGATACTACCTAGAAAGGGAAAAGACAATCCACAGAACAGGAGAAAATTTGGGCCAGTTATATATCTGACAAATGTACCCATAACATACAAAGAGAGAAAAAAAAGAACTCTTACACCTCAACAATAAAAAGTCAAATAACCCAATTTTAAAATTGGCAAAGGATTTGACATTTCTCCAGAGAAGATATACAGATGGCCAATAAATACATGAAAAGATGCAAAGCATCATTATGATACACAGCCTCAGGGAAATATAAACCAAACCAAAATGAGATACTACTTCATACCAACTAGGATGGCTATAACCAGAAAGATAGATAATAACAAGCACTGGTGAGGATATAGATAAATTGGAACACTTCTACACTGCTGGTGGGTATGTAAAATGATACAGGCACCCATCTGGAAAACAGTCTGGGAGTTCCTCAAAAAGTTAAACACAGAATTAGCATTTCACTCGCAATTTCACTCCAAGGCTATATCCAAGAGAAATAAAAATTTACCCACACAACAACAAAATTTTAATAGATGAAAAAACGTGGAAACAACCCAAATATTCATCAACTGACAATAAAGAAGTAAAAGGTGGTATATGCATACAATGGAATATTACTTGGCAATAAAAAAAATAGTGATATATGCTGCATTGAAAACAGTATGCTAACAAAGTCAATCACAAAAAAACACATATTGTATGATCCTATTTATAAGAAATGTCCAGAATAGGCAAATCCATAAAGACAGACTATAGATCATTTATTGCCTAGAGTGGACAACAAAAAGTTTCTGTTAATGGGTTTGGAGTTTCTTTTAGGGGTGATGACACTGTTCTCAATTTGACTGGTGATGGTTGCACAACTCAATGTATATACTAAAAACCACTCAATTACACACTTTAAATGGGTAAACTGCATGACATATAAATTATATCTCAATAAAGCTGTTATTTTAAAAAATCAGAGGTATCCCCAAAATGGAAAATGATTCCTCACTGGAAATAAGGTTAAACAAAGACAAATGGCCTTCTGTTGGAAATATTACTGCAAAAGATGAATTCAATTAGTGATTCCCAATAGCAGTTCAGACTAATACATAAAAATCACCTAGGGAATTGAATGACTCTGGCTCCCTAAATTATCTAATTCAGTATGCCCATTGGGTCCAGGGATCTGTATTTTTAACAAGCTCCATAAATTATTCTTATGTATACCAGAAGTGGGAACCACTAGACCACTAAGATCCTAACTTAATCATAAATCCTGATTTATGATTCTCTGGTATCTATGAAAGACCTATCTCTAAATTTAGTATCTATCTAGTATTTTCCATTCATCTAAGAATCTCGAAGTCCTCAATGGCACTCACCTCCCTGAATTATAAATGCTTGAGTTTAGAAAGAGGTGGCTTCATCTGATGGATTAGAACACCTCACATATTTTTATTAACCTTATGTGTATCCTTTATTGAAGCTAATTCAAATATTTTTTTGGAAAAGAACAGGTTTAAATCAATTGAATAAATAAAAGATCACATATATTCTCTAAAGCTTTATTTCTCAAACTGAGACACACTGGAGGGTCCATTTGTTGTCAAATATTTATAATTTAAGATATTTTTATATTAAAAATACAAGTATATTATAAAATCAAATACAAAATATTTATGAATTTTTAAGATAGAACCCAGAAACTTCAAGGAAATTCCATATTTGCCACAGGAACTACTTTGGATTACACTCCCAGATTCTAAGGGTACATATTCATTCTCTTCTGCAATGAATACTTCAGTGAAAAAATTCAAGATGTCTAGGCATCATGTTTTCATTCCATGAGTGATGAAATATTTAATCCACATGCATTCAAAACCATACACAGTATAGACTAATAGGGTTACTAGTGACTATGCTCTGTGCACTTGAAGAAGGGAGGAAAAAAGTCTGAACTGAATCTAAAAACTAAAGCATAACCTGTTAACAATGGAGTGCAGTCCTTCAGAGGTATGCAGTGTTCAGGGAAATGCCTGCTAAGGATCAGGAAATCAAGGGCACTCTCCAGGGCTGTGTAGACCTCACCCAGCTAGTGGAAGGTGTACCCTGGTTGCTTATCTGGGCTTGCCCAGCCCACTGGTCCTTGAAGAAGCACTGCCTGAGGCCTTAGATTTATTATAGCTAAAGAGAAGGTATTCTCCTAAATACAGCATATAATCTTTCTTTTAGATACAGTGCTTTGATTTTTTTTTTTTTTAGCTGTTCTTTTTCATATAATTTCTCAAAACATTTGTGATAACTTCTCTCAGGGAAAAAATATCAGAAGAGTAAATTTATAATATCAACTCTGATACAATTACATAAATCAATTTTGTCAATACTAAAATAGAAAAGTGGAATAAGATTGACCTTAAGGTCTTTTCTAGCATTTAAATTTTTCACTTTCACAATGCTTGTCAATACTGAAGATATGCCTTGCAAATTTTAAAGACAACTCCAAAACAAGAAGTTGTAAACATGTATTTCTTATCCTTTCCATCACCGTATTCCTTCTTGCATCATCCTAGCTCAAAGCCCCTTGTCTCCCCTCTTGGATTTTTTTAACTCTCCTCAATTCTGGTTCTCAGCCTCTCCTTAATCCATTATATTGACCACACTGCTGTTAGATGGCTATTCAATCATCATTTCCTTCTATGGCTCTTAACCTGGCATTCAACACACTCCGTAATCTTCTCCCAATTTATCTTACCTTTTCTAGTCCTTCGTTATATTAACTTACATTTCAGCAAGCCTGTCAGTACCTTCTACAATATATTCTACATTATCACAACTTCTTAAATTTATGTCATTCCCCCTGCCTGAAATACTCTCTGCCGTATTCCCTACTTCCTTCCTTCAAGAACGAGGACAAGTCTCACTTCACTAAAAGGCCTTTTCTGGCAGCCTTCTTAATCCCTGCTAGCCTGTAATACATCTTTGGAATTTAACATATGCTACCCTTCACTGGGCAAATTTAATACACAAAAGGTCTACAGGGAAACTTCTGCCTCATTTTCTCCAGGTAAGCCCTTCAGCTTCAATATCAGAGGAATGTATAACACACAGCATCTAAAGAGGCCATACTTAAACTACAATTTTTTTAAAAGAATCAGCCAAAGTGACAGTCTATGTGTAATTATTGGAAATTTAGCAACAAACCCATCCTACTCTTGCCAACCATATTTTTCCAGCTGTGCTATAAAATTTAAGATAATTCTTTAGGTTTGGGTTAAAACTTCCTATTTAATACTTCCCTTTTTAAAAAAGTAGAGGGGCAAGATTTCCAAGTAAGTCATCAAAACTAAATTACAAAACTTAAATGAGACAAAAAAGTTTCAAAAAGCAAGACTAAGAACATAGTTCTGAACAACAATAAAACTTCCTATACTATAGGCTTCATAGCAAAATCAAACTTGGGAAGGAAAGAGACATTCTGTCTGGTCAGATATTTTTGATAAAATATCACGTTTTTCTCCACCAGCCACGCAACACACACAATTTTTATAAAAGCCGCATGTGCTCTGACAAATACCACTCCCCTTCCTCTGCCTTTATTCCTGAGACATTTCACTTCAACTGCAAAGTTTTGGGTCTTACTTAATGAAGAACACTTAATCTGGCCTCTACCCTTCTGATGGTAATTCTGAGATAACATGGATTCAAGTCCAAATTTGACACTTTCACTTATATTACAAAAGAAGGCCTCTTAAAGGGCCAAAACCACTCCCCTAACAAGCCCTGTGATGAAGTGTTAGTAAACATTAGAAAACTGACTGCAGGCATGAAATATTAACTTAAAACAAAGAAAATGTTTTCAACATGTCTCTTCAAGCTGAAGTAAAAATATTTTACCCAATACGCTAGAGACTTCCATTAATTCAAAATAGTCTGAAAGTAAAGCTGCAATGAAAGAAAAAACCCTCTTATTTAAACTATTTTAGCACATAAAGAGCTGTACTTATTTCACAGAACAGAGAAAAAAGTGCTGGAAAAAAGTCCGTGTGTTTGGCAAATTTATCTATTAAGCAATTGTCAAAAGCTAATTTTCTTTTCTTTCAGCAAATAAAGAACATCCAAATGAGCCTGCAGTTACTCACATGCAGAGCCGAGGGGTCTGGCAGGAATTCAGCATCTTCTCCAAAGATAAAATCGGGGGGCAGCTCTGGGTACTGGGCATTGAAAATTATATCCCCTGAAATAAAAGAAAATGTCAGGTCCTTCTCATTTCCTTGTTAATGTATGAATGTTCTGAGGAATGCATCAGAAAAACTTCTGAAAGAAGTTTATGTTAGACCAAAAAAAATTGAAAAACACTTTCTAAATGATTAATTCTCCAAACAAAAGAACTGATATCCTCTTTTAAATTAACATCCACAACATGCAATCAAGAAATTTTAATCTCCTAACATGCTATAAATATAAATACCCAGTAGAAAAGTATAACAGCCACATAGAAAATACATGGAGATATTTTTTATGGGAAATGTTACTGTCCAGTCACTGCCTGCTAATTAACAGGCCTTTATCAAGGACTGATTCTCTAAAGATACAGTCCTTTCCTTGAAGAAATTAAACATACAAACCTTTGGTATAATGGAAAGAACATTTGGTTTGGAGTCAAAAATATCAGGTTCATATCCACACGGTCTCCTAATTATTTATTACTTAAGTCATCTTAGGAAAGTTTTAACATCTTTAGACTTCAGTTTCCTCATCATAAAAGGGGGTTACATGACTAACATCACAGATTTGTTGTGAGGATAGAGACCACCTGTGAGGATAAAAGACCACTAGGTATTAGCAAGGTGCCTGGTAGTGTAGCAAGCACTCAGCAAGTGACATGGGAATGCTACTATTGTTATTACTAGTATTATTTTGAAACATAGACAAATTACAAAGCCTCCTTGGCAAACTTGTGTTCCACGTTTTTCTACCTCTGTTCCTTTCCTGTCCCCTCCTTTAACTCCCTTTTATTCCCTCCGCTCACCCCAAGACTCAGTCCTCACCATTCTGCTAATACAGACATGCAGGGTAGTAACCCGGTAATCTAATACACACACTGGGTCCTAGTGTGAGAGCATGTATACTTGTGTACATGCATCCCACTACACCCACGCAGACACATACAGTTGCATCAGTCCAATCATGTTTACTGCCCAAACAGTACCTTCGCGGTGATATCCAAATTGCAACATCCAGACTTCAGTTCTCATGTGAGCCTTTCTGTCTCTAACTAGGTACTACATACGTCCACGTCAAACTCAGCAAGTCCAAGAACACGCTCCTCACTGTCCCTTTCCTCACTCCTCTCTTCCCCTAGCCGACCCCCCTAATTCCAGGGGTGGCTCTGCTATTCGTTAACCACGGTGCAGAGCCTTTAGTATCATCTTCAACCCTACCCATACCCCTTACACTCATAGAAAACAAAATGTTTCTCATATGGATATTTCCTACTGCTCAGAGCTCTATCCAGGCCTAGACGACATAGTCCATACACTCATGCACCCAATGAACATTTAAACTCTGAGGCTCGAGGCTCTATGCTAGGCACTGAAGGTCAAAGAATTCTGCTCTTGAAAAGTTGGCAAGACTAAAAAAATTCAATTATGACCATATCCTCTTAAATGGTCTGCTGATAACAGTTTCCCTCCAGCCCATAATACATACTATCACAAAGTAAACCTTCTTAAGTACTGCTTTGCTCCAAAACTTCCTAGCTCAAAAAATCTGAATGATTTTCTAATGTCAAATGGAGTAAGGGCAAACTTTTCCAACTGGCATTTAAGGCTTCCAAAATACAATGTTCCTATTTATTTTTCCATTCTTCACTCTATTACAAGGCAATACCAATTTTCTATTCCAGTCAATATGATCCACTCACTGACCTCCAAATACTATGACATGTAATTGAAATGCTCTTCCCCCTTGCTCAGTTCTTACCCATCCTTTACAAGCCCACTTAATTACCTTTTCTTGCATAAAGATTTCCCTAATAAATCCAGAACAAACTGAAAATTGTTACTTCTGAAATTCAACAATACTAACTGGTTATGTATTGAAATGTTGTCATATTTTTTTTATTGTTTCATTAATTTTTAAAATTCATAATAAACACATGTTACAGTGGGAGGCACTATGATATTCAATGAGTCAATACAAAGATGGTTATCCTCAAGGAGCTTACATTTTGTGAGAGAGATAAGACATATACACAGAGCTACAAATACAAAGCAGTCCAAGGTAAGAACACATACTTGATCTTCCTAAATATTTTGTAAGCATTCATAAAATAAACATGCTCTCATACTTATTTCACGTCTCCAGTAAGGCAAAATGCAACACATATAGAATAGATTCAAGAAATGCTCAATATCTGAGAGAAATTCTATTCTCTGCATTGAATACCTAAGTACTAACAAAACCTACAGTAAAGAATAAAGTAGGAAAGAGTTATTCTGCCACTTTCTGTAGGGAATAAAATTGAGCAAGAATATATCCTTCAGAATTTGGATGTAGAATTAAATTATCAAAAGTTAGTACAATCAGTCCCTTCACCCTACCCACAATCATTATCTCTGGTTTTCAACTGTATCTATTATGAATAATAAAATTTTTCAAGTCTGCCAACTATAAAGCATTAACCCAAGCCAAGACAAAGAAGAATCAGTGAAGACTATATGAATGCCCTGATTACTCATTCAGCTATACCCAGCACTCACGATTCCTTAGGAGGACATGTACATGAAAGATATGTTTTTAAAAGTCCTACGTTTGGCTTACTTTAGTGACTTTTGGGGGGAAAAAATTCATCAAGTTAATAAAGCAAAGCCATTCAAGTTTTGGAAAAAGTCAAGCTAGAATCTACTGTGCCTTGATGCCCAAAAAATAAATAGCATGCTACATTCCAAAAGAAGCAATTTTATTATTTTTGTTTCTACTGAAGACACAAAGCTGGATTTTCAAGTTCTCAAAGGAGCATTGTCAGTAACACATATTTCCAAACCACTAAACATTAAAAATCTGATCCAAGGATACTCATTCTTGCCAATTCTATTCAACATTGTACTGGAACTTTTAGCCAGGGCACTTAGGCAAGAAAAGAAATAAATGGCATCTAGATTGGGTATAAAATCCAAAAAAAAGAGAAAGGAAGAAAGGAAGAAAGGAAGAAAGAGGGAGAGAGGGGAGAGAGGGGAGGGAGGGGAGGGAGGGGAGGGGAGGAGGGGAGGGAGGGAGGGAGGGAGGGAAATTTTGAGAACTAGTAAGTTCAGCAAGGTTGCAAAATAAAAGATAAATGTATAAAATCAATTGTATTTCTATGCATTACCAATGAACAAACCTAAAATTAAAATTAAGAAAACAATTTCATTTACAACAGCATCAATAAGAATAAAATACTTAGGAATAATCTTAAAAGAAATGTAAAATTGTACACTTAAAAACTACAAAATACTGTTGAAAAAAACCTTAAGGAAGGCCTACATAAATGGGAAGACATCTCATGTCCATGGATCACAAGATTTAATATTGTTCAGATGGCAATACTACTTAATTAATCTATAGTTTTCATACAATCCCTATCAAAATCTCTGCTTGAATCTTTTTGCAGAAATTGGCAAGCCAATCCTAAAAGTCACATGGAAATGCAAAGGATCCGGAATGGCCAAAGCAATCTTGAAAAAGCAAAGTTGAAGGATTTACACTTCACAATTGAAAACTTATTCCCAATTCAAAGCCACAGTAATCGAGACAGTACAGTTCTGGCAAAAGGAGAGACATTCTGATCAATGGACTAGAATTCAGAGTCTAGCAATAAACTTTCACATTTATAGTCAATTGATTGTGACAAGGATACTAAGACAATTCAATGGGGCAAAGAGAGTGAGAAAGAGAACATAATGAGTGTTGGCAAGGCTGTGGAGAAATTGGAACCCCTATGAACCACTAAAATGGTGCAGCCACTATGGAAAACAATATGGCAGCTCCTCAAAAACTTTAAAATAGAACTGCCATATAATTCAGCAATTCTACCCTCGGTATATACTCAAAAAAAGTGAAATCAGTGTTTCAGGGAGATATTTGCACACCCCTGTTTACAGCAGCATTATTCACAATGGCTAATGAAAGCAACCCAGTCCATCAACCACCAAAAAGATAAACACATACAATAGAATATTATTGAGCCTTAAAAATGACATTCTGACAAATGCTATAACATAAATAAACTTTGAGAATGTTATGGTAAGCAAAATAAGCCAGCCACAAAAAGACAAAAACTGTGATTCCACTTATATGAGGTACCTAGAGTAGTCAAATTCATAGAGACAGAAAGAAGAATGGTGGTTGGCAAGGGCTAGGGGGAAGGGGAAATGGGGAGTTGTTTAATGGGTATAAAGTTTTAGTTCTGCAAGATGCAAAGCATTATGGAGATTGGTTGCACAACAATGTGAATGTACTTAACACTATGAAATGTACACTTAAAAATTTATTAAGATGTTAAATTTTTTGTTATGTGTATTTTACCACAATTAAAAAATTTTTTAAATAAAAGAGTCTGCTATAGACTGAATGTTTGTGTCCCCTTAAAATTCATATGTGGGGCCCAGCTGGCATGGCTAAGCGGTTGAGCATCGACCTAGGATCCAGGAGTTGGTGGTTCAATTCCCGACAGGGTACATACCCAGGTTGCAGGCTTGATCCCCAGTGGGGGCGTGCAGGAGGCAGCCAATCAATGACTCTCCCATCATTGATGTTTTTTTCTCTCTCTCCTCTCCCTTCCTCTCTCTGAAATCAATAAAGACATATTTTTTTAAAAAAAATCATATGTGGAAACCTAATCCCCAATGTGATAATATTTAGAAGTAGGGCCTTTGCAAAGTGATTAGGTCATAAAGTCAGAGCCCACATGAATGGGATTAGTGCCCTTAAAAAAAAAAAACCCAAAAGAGCTTTTTTGCCTCCTGCTATGTGAGGTTACAATGAAAAAACAGACTACACCAGGAAAGAGACCCTCACCAGACACTGAATCTGCCACCATCTTGACCTTAGACTTCCCAGCCCCCAGAACTATGAAAAGTAAATGTTTGTTGTTTAAGCTATTCCATGTACAATACTTTGTTACAGCAACCCAAACAGACTAAGACAGAGTCTTTTCAGCAAATGGTGATGGACAATTGGATATCCTTATGCTAAAGAATAAAGTTGAGTCCCTAACTCAAAACATATACCAAAATTAACTCAAAATGGATCAAAGATCTAAGTGTAAGAGGGAAAACTATAGAGAGCTCTTTGAGGAAAACATAAGAGTAGATCTTTATAACTAGGCAGTGTTTTCTTATACATGAAATCAAAAAACACAAGCAACAAAAGAAAAACTAAGTAAACTGGACATCATAAAAATTTAAAATTTTTGTCCTTCAAGGACACCGTGTAGAAACTGAAAAAACAACTCACAGAATGGGAGAAAATGTATGATTTGGCAAATCATATATCTGATAAAGAACTTGTACCCACAATATGTAAGGCACACTTATACCTCAACAATTAAAAGACAAATAACCCAATTTAAAAATGGACAAAGGATTTAAATAGATATTTCTCCAAAGTAGATACAGAAATAGCAAGAAGTATATGAAAGAAAGATTAACATCATTAATCATTAAGTAAACAGAATCAAAACCACAATGCAATACCACGTTATACCCACTAGGATGGCTACAATCAAAAGGACATATAATAATAGGTCTTGGTGAGGATGTGGAGAAACTGGAACCCTCATACACTGCAGGTGGGAATAGAAAATAGTACCACCCCTTTGGAAAACAGTTTGGCAGTTCCTCAAAATGTTAAACACAGAGTTACCTTATGACCACAGAATTACCTTATGATCCACTCCTAGGTATATACTCAAAAAAAATGAAAACATGTTCACACAAAATCTTGCACATGAATGTTGTTCATAGCAGCATTACATACAACAGACAAAAAGTAGAACAAAAACTAATGTCCGTCAACTGAAGAATGAATAAATAAAATGTGAGATATATATATATCATTCAGCTATAAAAAAGGTATTGTTACATGCTATAATATGGATGAAACTTGAAAACTTTATGCTAAGTGAAAACAGCCAGACACAAAAGGCCACATATATTGTATGATTATTGTATAATTTCATTTACATGAAATGTCCAGAATATGTAAATCCATAGAGAAAGAAAGTACATCAATAGTTGCCAAGGGCTGGAAAAGGGGGAAATGGGGAGTGACTGCTACGAGTACAAGGTTTCTTTTTGTGGATGAAAATGTTCTGCAACAGTGCTGACAGTTGCACAGTTTTGTGAATGCATTAAAAACCACTTCAAAGAGTGAATTGCATGGTATGCAAATTATCCTCAATAAAGCTGTTATTTTTTAATGCGATGCAAAAATTCGTCCCACTTTAATCGTAAATAAATTAGAAAGTATTTACTCAATGGTTATGAGCAATTTTATTTTTTATAAATAAAATCATCTTGAAAGTGCAATTAGGGAGTTCTCCATTTAAAAAGCTCTGCAATGAGTTCTTTTTAAAAACAAAGAGTATTTTTATAAGGTGAATACTTTTAAAGATCTTTAATTTTCAAGAAGTTCCCATATGAATCCTTTTAAACAAGAGTACTGGGAAAGTTAATTTTTATTGTAGCTGATATTTTTTAAATTTTAAAGCAGTCAAGTGTATTTGACTATAGAATATTTTTTTAAATAAACAATGTATACCAAATTATCACACCCTCAACTGAGAGGATCTCTTTAGAACGAGAGAAGTTACTATGATACATGTAGTAAAAACATTATACAATTATTTTTCAAAAACAAGTAAATTTCAATACCTCTCAGAATCTCACACTTACATTTCAGAATTTCTCAAACTCTTACCCTCAACCTCAGAGATCTCCTGAAACACTGTGCTCAATACTCTATAGCCTCTTTGGAATAAAATGTGGCAGTGTTTTCTTGCTATGGAGAACAGTCAGTAAATCAGTCAAGAACATTTATTAAAAACCCGCCATGCACAGATGCACAGATTGGACACCTGGGGAGTTGTATGGGAAGTAGAAAACATAGTACCTGACCTCAAGGCGGAGACGGTGGAGAAAAAACCAACACAAATCATATAGGACAGCAATAGCCTCGCATTTCCTTTATTTCACCCTGGAGAAGATGAAACGAACACAAAGTACAGACTCCTTGGATACTGCTTATTTCAACTCTTCATAAAAAAGAAGAGCAGTCAAGAGAACAAAGAAATAAAAATAGGATCAGAAGTGACATAAGGTGAGGTTAAAAAAAAAAAAGTAAAGAAACAAAACACCTAGAATGGCTAGCAGTTGTGATCCACCTAAAAACAAAATGGTAGTTTCAAGTTTTATTTTTTATCACTCCCTGAAAATTTCCGGGTTATAATATTGGGACCAATGCTTCACAATACGGCACACACATGAAATCACAGAAATTACAGGTGCAAAGTAGTTCTTATTTACACACTTGTGCCTCGGAAGCTAACAATCTTTAGAGGATATCAACAGCATCTCAGGGAGGCCGGGTTACCAGGTCTGCAGAGTGAACCATCGTCCCGCTCCCCGGTTACAGAAGGAACACAGCTTGTCCACAGGTTCCTTTCCTTATTCTTACCACTGAAAAAGTATCTATCTTACAGTTAAATGACTGCCAGGAAAATATAGTTTCAAAGAAACAACTCAAACCGTAAATAACTGGAGTTTTGCCAATTATTCCTATCAGTTGCTACGTAAAATAATCATTTACTGAAACCCCAACTATGGGAAGTAAGGGTCAGACAAGAATCTTGTGGAAATGCCAGCTGAAGGAAATTCTCAATGGGAAGGTAGGTTCAAGCAATAATTTGACAAAAGACTTTGGAGAGGTGACTCATTTCCAAGAGTTCTAACTCTTGATAGTGTTTCCTTATGCTGAAACTTAATCTCTCTCTCTTAAAATTTCATCCACTGGTTCTTAGGAATTTATGGAACAATTCTAGTTTCACCTTACTATCATAACCCTTCTTCTCCTTTACAGGCAGTTCTTATGACCTCTTTCAACCCTATCATGAGTCACCTCTTGACCAGGCTAAATACCAGTTTCTTTCACTATTCTTCGTATGACTTGGTCTCAGTTTCCTTTATCGTCCATTCCTCTCTCTTCTCTGCAGGTGTACCAGATTGTCTATAATCCTCTTAGATGATAATACTCAGAACTACCATGAGATTCCAGGTGTGCTCTAAAGAGCACAGAATCAAGTTCAGACATCCATGCCTTCATTTTAGATACTAAACTTCTATTAGTAGATACCATTGCAAATTAAAATAGCTTTCTCTGGCAGACACATCAGTGTTGACTCAAGGTATACTTCCTATCAACTAAGAGCCCCAAGACTTTCATATACATACACACTATTGTTAAGCCACATGGTCTTCATTCTTAATTTAGACAGCAAAATTTCAGAATCTACTTCAGGATTTTAAATTTGTCCCTATTATATTTCAATCTTGTTAGATTTACCTCTCTGTTTACACCAGCATAGTATTCTTGGATTCTATTCCAATTTTGGGTTGGCACTCTCAGTTTCAAGTTATAAACAAACAGGCTGAACATGCTTCTAGAAAACTCTCTGGCAGACCAAATTCAATTAACCAGTACCTCATGGGCACAATCATTTAAACAATAATATTTATCCAATAATACTACAAACCTAGAACGTTCATTATAAGGGTATCATGAAGAAAGTTATCACGTGTCTCAAAGATATACTCTGCTTTCCCTACAAATTCAGAGACAGCGCCAATGATTCTACTGTACAGCACACTTTTTGCCTTGAAAGGTAGAATTTCTTTTTCTGTATCAAGGAAAAGAGACTATAAGAATTATCGTATCTGAGAGCTGACATAATTTGTATGATACAGGCCCTCAAGGAATATCTGTAAAAAAAAAAAAAAAAGGTGGAAGTGGGGGAGGTTAAATCTAAGTCATTTAAACTGGCCTCCTTTCCCTGTAAGACCTCCTTCTAGCAGACTCCTATCTCTAGATTGAGACCACGTCTAATCTTCCTTTGCATTTCTAGTATCTGAAGCTGTGCTGTATAACATAAATAGAATACAATTCATACACTAATGAATTCATACAATTCATACATTTTTATCATGAACGGATTTTTAATTTTGTTCAATGTTTTTTCTGCATCTATTGATATGATCACGTTTTCTCTTGTATTAGTCTGTAAATATGGAGAATAACACTGATTAATTTTCACATGTTGAATCTGTGGTTTAGTCCCAGGATAAAACCCATATATATATATGAATTTTTTTTTTCCTGCTGGATTCAATTTGCTAATTTTTTTCCGAAAAGTTTTGTTTCTCTCTTCAAATGAGGGATATTGGTCTATAGTTTGTCTTATTTTTCTTGTACTTTCTCTGATTGATTTTGGTATCAGGAGAATGTTGGGCTTATAATAAATTGAGCTGGGAAATTTTGTGTCCACTTCAATTTCTGGAAGAAATTATGTAGAACTGGTGCTATTTATTCCTTAAATGTTTGGTAGAATTCACCTGAAACAATCTGGGCCTAGAGTTTTACTTTTGAAACGTCGTTTTTTAACTATGAATTCAATTTTTTAAACAGGTGTAGGACTATTCAGAATATCTATTTCTTCTTTAGTAAGTTTTGAAGTTTGTGTCTTCCAAAGAAGTTCATTTCACTTAAGTTGCCAAATGAACTGGAATAAAGGTTAGGTTCATAATAAAAGTGCTAAACTATCTTCTCTGAACTTGGTTCAAATGTCAGTATAGTTTCAAAGCCTTATAATGCTATTCTGGTTTCCCCCAAGTGTGTGTTACCAAGAAAACAGTCTGGAATCTGGCCACTGAACTAAACTACAGCTGAATTCTCAATGCCATTGCTCTATGGATTCTGCCCAGTTCCATAAATGTGCAACTCAAGAATAAGCCTGAGTCTTCATACACAAATTAAAGGATCCTTTTTCCAGCTTCTTCCTCTCCATGATTTCTCCCTATGCACTCTTGCTTCAAGGAACACTTTTTCCTGGTGCTCTGGCTAGAAAGTCGGAGTTTTAGCCTCCCCATATTCTTGCGCACTTCCCATGACTGTGTCCACCTGGAGCAAAAGAAAAGAGTCTGACAGGCTGCTGCAGGAGTCCAGTTTCATAACTGGAGCTTGTATGAGTTAAGGCCAGAAGAATTAAATAAGCTCCATAGCAAAAGGACCCCTTTTTTGGTCTTTTGACCCAAGACAGGATTTTCATTGGAGCTTTTCTGTCCATGATATTGCACAGTTCCAGGATCCAGGGTGCCCCACGGTCTAAACCAGGAAATATGAAAGAAAATAGCTGGGGCGGGGGAGGGAAGAGGGGTAGTGGCAGGGCACACAGGAAACTCATTTGAATTTCGATTTCTCTTCTTAGTATGTCTGCTATTATTTACTTTTCAGAGTCCTCAGGGAGTTGCTGTATATGCTCTTTAGATATAACCACTGAAAGAGAGAGAGTAAAGGGTGTTTACTACTTCTTATCTGGAACTAATAATTAACCTTAATAAATATTTAATAATCATAAATAAAAATAATTAATCTTTATATATTTCACTTATCCAATAAATACAAAGTCATATCATTTCACAAGAAATAAAATAAAATTAATTAGTGAGGTATTTTATATTGTTTCAAAATCTGAAGTGTCACACAGCACATTTCAATTCAGGCTAGCCATATTTCAAGTACTCCATAGCCACATGTGGCTAGTAGCAATCATGCTGAACGGCAGAGATCTAGGGGATACAATAAAAATAAAGAAAAGAACAAAGAGAACAAACGGGAGGGGAGGGGAGGGGAGGGGAGGGGAGGGGAGGGGAGGGGAGGGGAGGGGAGGGGAGGGGAGGGGAGGGGAGGGGAGGGGAGGGGAGGGGAGGGGAGGGGAGGGGAGGGGAGGGGAGGGGAGGGGAGGGGAGGGGAGGGGAGAAGGTCATCCATTTTTCTGTGACTGCTTCGAAGTTAAATGTGCTCACTACTTCATTAGGCAGCATGTTCTGTTGCTGGGCAGTTATTAGTTGCTAGAAAAAGTTCTTTTTTATTTCTAAAAAAAATATATGTGCTTATGAATCACTTTCAGTTATTAATGCTAGTTCTGTCTTAAGCATTATTCTACATGGTAGTCCCTAAACTATCTACAAAGGACCTCTTCTTTCAGTGCTTCCTTCTCCGAGTTAAGCATGCCCAGTTACTTCAGTGGTTTACAATAAAAGATAGTTTTCAGGAAAATTAGTTACATGATTCTTAGGTATTTCATAGGGAATCTGCTATGTTGCTAACTCTTAGAAACCAGATTAATTTGGGAAAGGTATAATGTCCTATCTTCAGATGTTATATGTTTTAAATGAACCTTTAACCTTGTACTTCTTGTATACTTCAGTGCATAAAATAACAATATTTTAAGCCAAATGCTATGAATTAGCATTAGTTTATTGAGTAATAAACATTCTACTGTAG
This sequence comes from Miniopterus natalensis, assembly GCF_054644295.1. NCBI lineage: Eukaryota > Metazoa > Chordata > Mammalia > Chiroptera > Miniopteridae > Miniopterus > Miniopterus natalensis. The sequence continues at coordinate 11,969,833 of NC_142093.1, read as the reverse complement.
AAATTTTTAGTGTTAATAATTTTCTAATGCATATTCATAAACTGTTTCATTAATATAATTTATTACCAATTCTTTTTTAATGATTACAATGCACCTGACCCCATAAAAAGAAAGTAAGCTTTCTCAATCTTTCTATGATTTTATTTGTAGTTTTTAAAAGTAGTTAGGAATTAAATATAATTTTAAAACAAATCCATAATGATGACATCATAAAATAGTAAAAAACATCATAAAATAATAAAAAAAACTTAGCATGTAAGCTTGATTTTTATATATATCCACATAAACCATTAATTTAGATATAGCCTCTAGACAACTATGTATTTACATTTCATTTTCTGTGAACCAAATATCATAGTGAAATGGATCAAAAGGTTGGTTTCAATGTACAGAGTAAGGAGCTTTGCATTGACAGAGAACAAAAACAGACATTGTCATTTGGAAGACACTATGGAAAAAATCCTAAAATGTGAAACAACATAAAAAAAAAAAAATCACAACTGATTATTCCATACGTGAGGAAGCTTAAGAAAAAGAGTATGTGACTGTAAAGATTTGGGTTAAACTATCGGGATAAAAGACTTTTTTCTCATTTTCTAGGAGAGAATCTTCACGACTTATTAATTCACTCAATACCTCAAAAAATATTATAATTAGTATCAATAACAAAGAAAAAATTCTGCCTCAATAAAATGGAGCTACTCTGATTGGTTGGTGAAGCAGCTCTGATTGGATGAAGAAAGCCTCAGTTCTATTGGTTAGAACAGGATTCCAGGAGCTCCTTTATAAGGGCTGGCTCAGGGGCAGGAAGACAGTGCAAGTGCAGGCAGGCAGGTCAGTGCAGAAAGCAGACCCCTTAGTGCAGGCTTCTCCCTGAAGTGCATACAGTCTGTGTTAGAGGCCCCTGTATAGAAACGGCTGCTAGGCTCTGTTTTTTAAATTTGAGCCTAGTCAGCCACCAGTGGCTCTTCTCAGTATGTATCTTCTTTCTCAGGGTCCACAATAGCCACTTGCCAAGGATACCCCTAAAGAAACTGCTACAATGGGTAACAGGTTAGATGACATCACAGGGACTTTAGCTTTAAAAATAAAGTTCTTCCACTTCAGTTAATCATTAGGATGACATAAGTTCTGACAAATTCATGTCTCTTAAGAGGAACTGTAGCAGGACAAAGGTTGAGGGGAGAACGTTCTACTTGAATGAAGTTTGCTTTTGATCATTATCTAATTTCTTTCAGATTCCTTCTACTCCTAAAATAAAACAAAACTGGGTACTTAATATTTAAGGCATATGCTAAGGTTAAAATATTTCGATAACTGTATTTCTAAATAAATCTAAGTGCATTTTAAAATATAAACCCAATTTTCTCCTTCACAGTTGCCCAGAGTTTAGCTATGCACATCTGATCCGTCTTACTATCTGGACCTTTACGCTATCTTACCTCTAAGTTCTCTCTCTTCATCCTTCCCACATTAAAGAAAACAACTCAACTGATTTTAGAAAGTGGTTCAAAACTGTTTTAATTTACAATCTGATTGCAAATTAAACCAGTTTTTATTATATCAAAAAGATATATTTAAGACAATTAAAGATACATCAGGACAGATAACAGCCCCGAATCATAAAGCCATGTTACTACGTCAGGGTCCTCAAGATAACTTAAGATCACTGCCTAAGTAGTCTTAAAGACACATTTAAGACTATTCTCTACATCTCAAAGCTGAAACGAGCCTGTATCTCTCATATACCTGATTAACTTCTCACCCTACTTTCAGCAAATTCTGCTTGTGATTTCTACCCTCAAAAATAAGCAAAACAAAAATAACCAACCACAAGTTATTACTCTTCAAGTGTCCAAGAGAGATCCACACAAAAGTGGAAGTTTGTCAGTTGATTTCCCAATCAGATATTGGTCAACTGACCACACCTTTGCAAGCTGATGTGGGCAGAAGGCATGAGCATTTGATGCTGTTTATCTATTCGGCAATGCCACTGCTTGTTCTTACTTCTCGTACGGCTTTCTCACCATGAGCTGCTGATCATTCAAATGGAGCTGCCGAGCTCCATTTGTTCTCATCTGCTTCTACTGAGAAGCACGTTGTTACTGTGTGGTAATAAACATGATCTTTCTTTCCCAGCATTTACAGTGGGAAAACATCAAGCCTGTACTTGGGAGCCTTGGATTTGAGTTCTGGATCCCTGACTTCCCAGTGAGTATCTCAGGCTAGTCACTTAGACCCTATGAGCCCTCCCTTACGCATAAAACAGGATAACTGGCATTCCGAAAGCTGTTGGGAAATTAGAGTGAGATCATTTAAGTAAAAATACACTGGAAAATATGGAATGCTATATGACTGTAAATACTTCTTTCTAATTCCTACCTGAATTATACAAAGCAGAAATTTAAGGCTGATGTGGCAAAGCTTGACACAGACAAGCAACACTTGCCAAAAAATCAGGAGAAATGACCACAGAATACTAGATGGGGGGCAACCACACCAATCTTTCTTTCAACTCTGAGTTCACTGTGTAACAGTATGTCTTTTGCTGACTGTATCCACAGGCACAAACCAGAGCACTAGCAGCAGAATCAAACTAACACACAAAGAACAGTATCAGGCGGACCTTGTGCTGCAGCTCCCACAAAACAGTGTTTGGAAGATCGTGCAAAAACCCACTCAGAAACTCTCAGAAACATGTGAAAACTAAACAATAGCCTTCAGAATTCATGGAGGGGGAAAAAACTGAATACTTTCAACTGTCAAATAATTCTGAAGTGCCCAGCAACTGGACCAAGAAAGATGTAAAAAAAATAGTATGAAGGATCCTTTGAGTTCACACACGACAGAGCTAAACATGTCTAACAATGAACAAAAGCTAGTCCCGTAATCCACAGAAGCTAAAGTAGGGGAAAATCTATTGAAATGAATGAAAATTTAGGATGCTGAAAAATAAGGATGAATAAATTAAAATTCTTCAAAAAAAGTTACTAATGAGTATCACATTGTGATACTATCCATATAATAGTTTGAAAATATGGCATACAGTGCTACACGGTGTTCAGGATTACAGGTATAGGTGGTAAAAGTGTATGGAAATGTGCTGGAATAACCAACATCACCATTTCTAGGGTGGGGATGGAAGTGGGATGAGACTGGTAAGAGATATACAGCAAGCTTTAGCAGTAATAGTAACGTTTTAGTCCTTAAACTAAAAAGTGGGCGCATGAATGTTTATCATAGTACTGTATACAGCTTTTCACATCTCCACATCTCTTAATAAAGTTGAACCCCGAAGTGCTTTAATTATAGAATAAATAAATAAATAAAATAATAAAATAAAATTCTTCAAAAGCAGCTATAAGAAAATGCTTTTCAGAAACAATAAATAAAATACATAAATAAAACTACTACCAGAGTAAAAACAGATAGAGGTACAGAAGCTCTAGCCAACATTCACTGAAAATAGGAAAAAGTGAAACATAATCAAGCAACAGAAAATGAGCAGTTTTTTAAAAGGATTGGTGTCACAATGACAATTCTTCTGTTTGATAATTTAAATTTAAGTTGATAAAAACAAAGGACAAAGACAGTCATGCTCCTACCAGGAAAATTATGCAAGTCAGAAAGAAGTCAAGTAGGGTCTGTAAGAGCAAGTTATCTATATGTGCCACGATGTTCAGAGCAGAGGTGGAGAAATAAGCAAAACACATGTTACAATATCTCAGATGCACCAATCACACTCCAACACAGTAGGGGGCAAAAATTAAAAGCATCTAACAGAGACCAACTGAAATATAGTAAAGTCCCTGATAATACAGGGCACATTCTATCTTCTATTATACATGAAGTAAAAGTTTGATACATCACAGTTACCCTGTCATGAAAGTGGTGCTCTTTTGTCCAGTAATAGTATTTCAATGAGGTTCTACAGCATCTCTCTTTCTACAATCTTAATTAGGAGATTTCAACAACAAATTAGACATTTTACTAAGGAAAACTACAACTTGCAGGACTCCCAGACTCTTAAGAGTACATTTAGACATGGAGTGTGTCATCCTTCACAGAAACAAACTGACTTGCATGTGACTGGTGTCCAGACGGCTGGATGCTCCAGAAAACAATTCTCTTGGAGAATCAATTCCACCATTCAGTTAATACTTGCTGAGTCTCAATGTGGACAAAAACCTTCGTTAGCTCCTGAACTAGAACTGTAGATTTGTTCCCTCTCCTCTCCAGAAAGCTGCTACTTAAAATCAAAGTCCCCACTCTAAAGGTAGGCTTCCTTTCATATCCCAAAACCACAAGCAATTCTGGGTCATTCGGAACCTAAAGAGTCACACTGCGTGAGGTTCAGGACTTATAAACAGAGCCACAGAGGTCCAAGGCTGTCCTCGGGGAGAGTCCCCTTTATTTAGGAAGGGCTGACTTCACACTTACAGTTCTCTAGACACAAAGCTCTCTGAGGAAGGCAGACCACAATGATAAAGCGCCAAGCCTCTGCCTTTCCACACAGGGGTATGTCCTAAAAGCAAGGAGCTGAAGACAAATAATCTGTACTGTCTTCAATACTCTCCACAAGGCAGCGGGGCCCTCTCTAGACCTTCTACCTCTTGGGAGCTGACTCCAACTCCAACTTTATCCAAATATAAACAAAAATTAAAAATATATATATGGTGAATTGCCCATGCCTTCTGCTCAAAATTTACCCATTTCCCTCCTAATCCTTTGTCCTTTCCTCCTCCCTCTGGAGATTGAACCTCTGTCTGCATCTCTGATCCTAGCCCCATCTCTTCCACCTGCCTACAGGCTCTTGTTCTGCTCTGTGCTTCAGTGTCTCTGTTCCAATTACGAATGCTGCCTAACAAACTACCCCAAAACTCAGAGGCTTAAAACAACAACCATGTTAGTATATGAGCTCACAGATTCTGTGGGTTAGAAATATGGGCAGAATGTAGACAGTGATTCTTTTGCTCCTGAAAGTGTTGAGAGAGACCTCTCAGTGGTACACAGCTGGTAGATAAGGTAGTTTGAAGGGTCCAGTATGGTTCCACTCACATATCTGGTGCTTGGACTAGGATAACTCCAAGACATGAACTGCCAACTGCAGCACCAACATGTGGCCTCCTCATGTGGCTTGGCTACCTGACAGTACAGTAACCTCAAAGCAGTCACACTTCATATGTAGTGGCTCACAGCCCCAAGCACAAGTGTTCTTGCTAATAGGACAAAAGTTCTATTGCCATTTATGACCTAGCCTCTTTAGTCCATACATTATTTTTATTATATTTTGTTGGTTAAAATAGTCACAAATTCACCCAGATTCAAGAGGAGAAAAATTACACTCCAACTCTTGAAGTGTGGGGGTGGGGGTGGCAAGGAGATTATGTGGGACAAGAGTTACTGTCATGGCCATCCTTGGACAATCTGCCAGTCTCCTACTTCCTTTCAGTCTAAAATCAGGCTCAGTCTAATCCCTTTTTTTAAATGTCCACTCTTAGTATTGTTCACAGTAGACTTAAACAAAGAAATATAAGAAGGTAATTATAGGCAAGGGTAAAAGAATTAGAAAAATTAAGGAGTAGAAAGCAAATTATGTGCCCCTTAGAATAGACAACACTGACAGAAACAAGATATTCAAAGGAAGAGCAACAGATAGCGTTGAAAATGAAAGCTGGAGACAGTGTCAAAGCAATCGGGTTTAGTAGAAAGCAGGGAAAGAGGAGAGAGAATGTGGAGAAGGTTGTGATGGTGCCGAGCAAAGGAGGCCTTCCCATACTATGCTTCAGAACTGGGACTGAGCAGGTGCTCAACAATGACTGGGTAACGGTCGCGTGAAATGCTTTGCTTGTGGATTCTTTCCTTCCTTTCTAGAGGAGATGGTCAACCCTGCCAAAGTAGGTAAAAAATCTAATGTTTGAGGGTGACTGTCTGGAACTAGTCTTACCCAATTGTAGTGAAATTACACTTAGAAAAACAGAAAAAGGAGAAACAGGAAGAACAATTAAAAAAATTAACTGGAGAAGGAACAGTTTTGCAATTAGCTCTATATTAAAATGACCAAATTGTCTTATTTCAACATTAAGCAGCATTCATTCTTTAATCATGACAGACTCTAGGCATACTGTCAAGCAACACATTTTATGTCTAACTGATCATGTCATGATCTGCTTATCAGATCCATCCCAAGGACAGAATCAAAGGCCCTACTACTCTTGGGATAAATTCAATCTATTGTTTTCTCCCCAATGAACCATACTAATCATTCTAAAAGACTGATCAACCCATTAACAGTTGTTATTTACAAAGTAAAATTAGTTAGTCCTATTCTTCCAGTAAGACTTTCCACATAAGACATACTCTTTTAAGTGCCCTGGTTTCACTCATTTAATAAACATTTCTTGATCAGCTGCTATGTGAGTCATATAGACCTTAAAGATCACAGAGGTTCCTACCCCTAGAGTTTAACAATATATTATTTCAGGAACTAAGGATTTGACTTGATATAAATATCTGGAGATTCAATTCTCCCATGTCCTAAACCCAAAATTTCTTCCTTCATGCCACCCTTAGTGCGTTATCAGGATTTGAGCTATTTCTATGACGTCCATACATCTGACATACAATCCACCTGCAGAAAGTTCACTTCTTTCTGTAAAGCAACACAATTTATCTTTCCTTCCCCTTCATTCATCTTAAGAACCAGAACACAAAAGAAACCAAGAGCTACACTAATGATGTTGTTGGACCTTACAGAAGATGGAGTTTTTATAAGATGGAAAGAAGAATCAGAAGTAGAAATTATCTGTGCCATGATGGATTGTTAAGAATACTATTTAAAACTGACAGCTGTCAGAGGGAAGGGGGAGAAGGCCACTGGGTGAAAAAAGTGAAGGGATTAAGAAAAAACAACAACACAAAAACCCACAGACAACAGCCTGGTGATTACCAGAGGAAAAGGGGGGTGGGGGAAGGTGAAGAGGGTAAAGTGGGGATAAATGGTGATAGAAGACATGGCTTGTGGTGGTGAACACACAATATACAGATGATGTATACAGATATATATTATAGAATTGTACCCCCTGAAACCTATGTAATGTTATTAACCAATGTCACCAAAATAATTCAATTTTTAAGAGATTACTATTTAATATAACTCATGCATGAGTTTGTAGTCTCTTTAGAAATGGGTTCTTCTCTTAGATGAACTGGGCTAAAGATAATTCCTATTCTACATAAATAAAGTCAAGTTGCCGAAATGAGTTTCTGAGTCATAAGACAGGAGGAACGTTGCTCACTGTTCTAAATTCCACAACAGAGTTCACCCATCATGGCATGATAAATTGGAACTCAAACAGTGCATTTATCCTAACATTAAATAGTGAAGAGATATGCTTTAAATATCTCTGTGTTCCACTGAGTTTGAAAATCCAATGCAAATATTCAAGTGATATCCAAAGTGAATAGTTGTTTTCGTTGTTGTTGTTGTTGGGCTTTTTTGGTTGTGTTTTTTGTTGTTTTTTAATATATCTTTATTGATTTCAGAGAGAGCAAAGGAGAGGGAGAGAGAAAGATAGAAACATCAATGATGAGAGAGTCATTGATTGGCTGCCTCCTGCAGGCCCCAGACTGGGGATCGAGCCCACAACCCGGGCATGTGCTCTGACCAGGAATCGAACCCCGATCACCCGGATCCTAGGTCGATGCTCAACCACTAAGCCACGCCTGGCTCAATATTTTTATTGTTCAAAATATTACAGATGTCTCTATCTCCCCATTGAATAGTTTTAATGGATGCTGGAACAGGAATAGAAAAATCCCACTGTTAAGGAAAGAAACTGAGAAAAAAAATAACTGGGCAATAACATGGCCTAAGTAATTACACTATTCTTGAAAATCAAAGCACAAAACAAAACACCTTGATGTGACTGACGACTTAAGCATGACTTCATTTGCAGTGAGGGGAAAAAGGGCCTTCCACTAGTGCACATATACGTATTATGGAAAAAACAGGCAAGATTTCAAATGATGTCAAAGATCACTTAAGTTTTTGCCCTAGATGAACAAAATAGAAAGGGTAATTTCAAATTACTACCGAGCACTTTTCGAATTTGCCAAAGTTTGAAGATTTTTGTTCTTTCAAAGGAAGAACACGTCGATGAATAACAATAGCGTACTTCCTGGCCTTAAGAAGAGGGAGGCCGGAGCTCCCCAGCTGCACGTCCTGGAGAAGTACACCAGCTGCCTTCTGCAAACCGAGATCAAATTGCCAAGAATTTACAGGACAGCAGTTGTGATAGATGACCTAAAATACTGATCTGTTGCAAAGAGGATGTACTGCAAACCACACAGGAACTGACAGGAAATCAGCCCTCGGGCTGGTATTACACATTCAAGAAGGCTAGGAATCCTGGACCTTTGACAGCCAAATTTCATTATCCTTCAGAGAGGACGGTCAGGAAAATCCTGTACAAAAATCTGGTAACTATTCCTATTTAATAACACCCTGCCTAAAACAGTGGTTTCCTCACGTGTTAAAAGTCCACCCAGGGCCCTACAGCATTACTTAACCAAAAGTCACATGTTTGCTGGCACACCCCTTCACCCATGAGCCCACCGAAGGCCATAAATGACTCACAGGCTGTGATGATGGTAAGAAGAAAAACTAATATTTGGAGCTCACCAAATAATGAGTCAGACTTCTGGAAGAAATCATTATTATTGGCAGTCCAATGGGATGAAATTTTAAAAATTGTTTTTAACATTCATATTCATTCCATAAAAGTTGGCAAAAGAAAAACAGTTAAGAAATGTGGTATTTGGCTTGCTTATGCCTTAGAGAAGTCCAGTTCACGCTCCAAGACAGAGAATGAGCAGGGTATCTCTACCTATTCCTAGACTTGCCTTCTGGACTTGCTGCTGCCAAGTTACTCCTCCCACACAGCACTTCCCATACTAATTTTGACCCTTAAGAATCAAAAAGAAGTCTGCCTTCTTTGCACCCAAATGCCAAAATGGAATCTTTTAGTATTTCACCTTTATAAAGGGAATGTTTGAAAACAGGCCTCTTTGGCTGTGACATCAGTGCGTTACGGAGGCCTCCAAGGGCCGGAGGAAGCATTCCCAGTCCCTCACAGCGCTGCTGTACTCCTACGGCGCAATCTGGCAATGGCCAGGGACCAAGTCTTTAAAGCTGTTTTATGGTATTTAACATATGGTCATAAATTGCTCAGTGCTCTAAAGAGGGGCTAAATTTGCCACCCCTATTGATGAGAAATGTTCTGATTTATTTAAATTTAGTGGCAAATTGGCACTTCTCCAGATGGAGAGGTTTCGGCATAAGTACAAAGAAAAAACTAGATATGAATTGTAACTTTTTTAGACACTGAATGCAACCACATCCTCTTGGGCTTCCAGCACCACTATCAAACAGGGTTACCATATATTATGACAATAATATGAAAAGATCCTAATTTCTAAGGCCCAAGAAAAGGGAAAACAATTTTTACTGAGACTGCCTAAGAACTTTTTTAAAAAATACTTTTCTTAGTCTTCAAGCTAACTCTATTCCATTCATTTCTCTCTTCTCTTGTCCCTTCACTCCCTCCAGGAGTTCGATGTATCTGGTCTTCATGTCAAATCCTGTATCAACAAAACTCCCTGAAACATTTCCTTTTCTATTTTGCTGTGTTTGGGGTTGAGCTGTTTATTTTTTTTAATGGCTCTAATTCCCTATCACTAAAGATAATCCTACTAAAAACATTTTGTTCCCTTCCTTTTACAACCTAGCCCTGTATCCAATGGCAGAATAAAAACAAGGGTTTATTTTTTCGGTGGGGTTGGTACTAATGATAATAGTGTGAACGGAATCAAAAGGGAAATGTGAAGGACAAAGCCACTGCTGGTTTTCTTTTTTATATGCTAATAAAGAACTGGCTGAAGAATCGAAAGATGATTATCTTGCCTGGCTCCGGAAACGTGAAGAAGGATGTCAATAAATTAGAGGTTTGATAGCAGCCTGGGAACAGTATTAAAAGAACTGTTCTATGAAGAATTAGTAGGCTGGTTATAGCAGACAGAAGTCTCACTTTTTAATTTCAGTAGAAACAAAGATTCATATCTACCACATAAATAAATACATATAAAAAGATAAATTTATTAAGAATCAATATATACAAGTTAATATGAATGCTGTCATATACTAGAAATTAAGACATGGTTCATATCTTTTGGGAGAATGGAATACGAAATCTCAATTATTTCCCCTAAAGCAGACTAATGAGCAAGTGAAAATCACTGGAGATCAACTACCAGGTAATGCCACGTAAAGCCTGCCATGCAACAACCTGAAGTGTGTGGAGTGCCTGTGTCATGTGGAATTGCCATCAAATGTTCCAAAAGGTTGTACACCATCTTCTGCTGAAACATCCTAGAGATGAGGGCAAGTCAATGTTCTTACAGGCCAAAATAATAAAAAAAGGGACTGGTTCAAAGCAAACAAATGCATCTGGGCCCTCCATACACTTCCATTGAGAACCTAGTGTCCTAAGTACCCTTAGTTCTTTAAATCAGACTAGAATTTTTAAATCTCTGCTTTACCTCCTCTGAAAAATTATGAGTCCCTCTTTTCTGATCTGAAAGCACTACTGCCAGTGCCATAATCTTGAAAAAGGCAGGGGCATCACCCTGAAATACAAAGATAATTAATAGAAATGTAGGCATTTGTTGGCATCAACATTGTACCCTCACAAGATACTATACATTTATTAAAATACTCCATATCCTAAGCCATAAAACAAGTCTCAATACATGTAAAAGGATGTAAGTTATACAAAGCATATTCTCAGATGATAATGGAAATTAAATTCAAAATCAATAAAAGAAAGATAATTAAAAATTCAGAAAATTCTGGAAACTAAATGACACATTTCCAAATAACCAGTGGGTCAAAAAAGAAATCAAAAGGAAAATTAAATATATATAATGAATTCAAATGAAAATACAACATATCCAGACCAGTGGGATACAGCTAAAGCAGTAGTGAGAAATTTAAAGCATTAAATACCAATATTAGAAAAGAAGAAAGATCTCAAATCAATGTCCTCAGCTTATATGAAATTCTAAAACAGAAAAAACTATTTTATAATTTCAGAGAGAATAAAAGTTCGGGGAGTAGGGAGATGATGGCAGAGGACTGACTTATGGAGGGAAGGAAACATTCTGTATCTTTGGGGGATGAAAATGTTATATATTTTGACTGTGGTATAGTAATTAATATAGGTGTTTACAATGGCCAAAATTTATGTAACTGTACACTAAAATAGGTACATTTTATTATATGTAAATTATACTTCCATAAAGTTAATGTTAAAAAGTGGGCTGTAAATCTGTATCTCAGAATTACTGTGTGATTAAAGGAGATAATGTATATAAATAAATCTAACTCTTTATAAAATAAATGCTCAGTAAGTTAGTTTAGCAATTTATCAGCCATATTTTAATAAACTATAATCAATATCAAAGCCAAATTTATTTATTTATTTATTTATTTATTTATTTAGCTATAACTAAGCTGACTTTACAAATATAAATTAATATGAATTGATGTTCTTAAATTTTTTTTCAAACATTCCATGAATTCCAAGAAAATAAAATATTCCGAAATACCAGAACAAAGGAATCCTCAAAAATTTAAGGGAAAGATAATGTCTAATCTACAAAATTAGCACTTCTTACTTGCCTTTCAATGAGCATTTTTTAGAACATTCACTAAATCAAAGGTGACCTGCCTCCCTAATTAGCTTCTAAAAATACCTTGAATGCTAGGTAATAATCTTTAAATAAATGAATCCTTTTGAAAAGATAAAAATAAAGTAAAATGAACTATGCTATAAAGGAAAATTAGAATGCCTCTCAGCATGATGCAAAATACTAAGCCTGTTGACAAAGTGTCTAACTTTTTACTCAGCTCAGCTGCTACCAGTCATAGTAAAAATGGTTAACTCCTTGCAGGTGATCTTGGAGACTCTGTTTGGCTGCAGGCACACACAGCAACCAAACCACTTGAGAGAGAAGCAAAATGAAACTGATTTCAAGAATAAGTAAAGCACTTGTTCTAGAACACTATTTGCAACCCGTCTATAAAAATCTTTGTGTATGTTTGACCACTGTTTAATTAAACGGTATATTCCATTTAAATAGCAGTTCAAAGACTGGTTTCATTTTGTTGTAATCATTCCCCAAAATATACAAATTTAAATTGAGTGAAGTATTATCAAAACCTCAGAAATAGTAATTTTACACGGTTCCTCTGAAAACATGGGAGAGAATGTATTACCCACATCATAATCTTTTTTTTTTCTTTTCAGTTTTTCCTCTGAAAGAAGGCTTTTCCTCTGTAACAGTCAACTTCAAAATCTTTGGAGATAACTTTTCGGCATGAGTTCTTCACTCTCACAAATAACTGAAATACTCATCGCACCTCTCAGATGACAAACAATGGTACTGCTTCTATTGTTAAAGATAAAGTGGAAAGGGTCTAGTTTCATTTGGAAGCTCTTCAGGAAGAATTCCTGAGACAGTGTAACAGATGCCTCTCTGGGTACCGGCCCAAGTCCATGTCGACCTTGTGCTAAACTGGTCTCTGGCAACCAGGCTGAGAATACCCAACCCAGAACTCTTGGTCAAATGTCTGGATCACGAGTGGATACCAGCTCAAGCTGCTCATCAGACCCTCTCTCCCGGGAATTTAGATTCCAAGACCACAGGTGATCTCTGGGGGCCTTGAACTAAGACACCGCTTAAGAGGCTCCGGAAGCGATTTCTACTCTACGTGAAGAGAAACAAAGAAATCTGGGGAGAAAAGCATAAGGTGAATATAGTGACAACAGAATATGGTGCAGGAGAAAGACACGGACACGGACACCGACGCCGGCTGGCAACTATGGTGTCGGCCATCGTTCTGGAGTCTGTGATTCCAGTACCCATGAGGAGTGGGTAAAATTGCCCCTCGGACACCATGGAATTCACTTAATTTCTCATAAAGAAAAACAAACAAAAAACCTCTTTAATTTATGTTTGTTCCAAAGGGTTTCTTATAGCCAAACAGTCTCTGATTAAAATAAATTGTTAGTATGAAGAATAGTTTTAAAAAAAGATAATTCCAAATTTGAAACCAATATTGCTTTACTGGCCACAGACTTGCGTGATATAACTTAGAGTATTTCAATAATCTCTCTTTATAGTTAAATAGTGTTATTCAACGAACTTGTAAAATTGAGTATACTTCAGAGTTCTGTCACTTCCTCGTCAAACCTCATCATTGCCAGATCTGAAGAATGAACATGATTCATTCATTCCACACTTACTGAGTCCCTCTAAATGCCAGGCAATACACAGAGATTGGAAATAAAATATGAGCAAAACAGCCTATTCTCTGCCCTATTTAAATAAGGTACACAAAAACACAAACACAATTTCTTCAAGAAATAAGTGCTGTAAAAAAAAAAAAAAGAATTAAGTGCTGCAGATCATGACTAGGGTGGCTATTTTTACAAATATGCATATGAAGCGCATTAATCTTCCTCTGTGAATTTTGCTATAACTGATAAATTTTCACTCCTTTTAGTGGCACCATCCTAGATCTTAACATGTATTTTATTTCAATTAAACCTTGGTCATTGAAGATTCACTTTTCCAATGCCCTTTAAGTACCAGTTGTCTCTTCTACAATCATGAAATTCAAGGACTTCTCTTAAATTCAGATAGCCTTTGATATTTTCCATAAGACTCTTACACAAATTGGAAACTCTTTCACTGTCCCAACACTGAAGAGTTGTCTCTTTACATTAAAAGAGCTGAGAAAACAGTAACATCATTCCTAATGTACTGCAATCTTCTGGTCCTTTTTATTTCAATTATTTCATTTTGAATGTAATTCCTGTAGGAATCAATTTATGAATTCATGGGCAGAAATATATCCTCACTATCATTAACTGCACAAATTTTCCTTTATTCACAGATAAACATTTATAGAAAACTGTTTTCTAATATATAAAATATTCTAACATATAAAATTTCATTACATGCTATTTTCACTAACCTGCTTTGAGAAAGTAGAGTAGAATATATAAAGACAAAATTGATACAGACTCCAAATCTGCAAAGTACTGTATGTCCTTTCTGTTTTCTGCACTATTAAGAGCAATGTTCCAATTACAAGTTCCTTATATAATAAATAATTCAAAAAACTGAATTTCTGTTGGCAAAAGACAGATACAACTAACAGAATGTCACATTCTCTGTAACACTATACTTAAACCAACAAAAATCTGAACACTACAATTCACTAATTTATACATGAATTCATTTCATTTCTTCAACACTTAATTGAATATCTTTACTGTCCCAGGAACTGAAGATATAATTTAATAACAAAACAGTCTCCATCTCAAACTTCACTGAGTTCAAAGCTATGAAATAAAATTACCATAAACTCCAAATAGTTTGATTATAATTTAAGCCAGACACCATAACTTTTCAATGGGATTTAATGAGAAACTTTAGATAAAGTTGAATACTATTATGAATGCAAGACCCACCCTCCCATTAAATGATAGTGAAGAAACAGTAAGATAAAAATCCTAAATAATGGAAGAGTGAAAAGGAAGAGGAGAGAGTAGCAATCGGTAGATGAGGCATTTCAAAAAATTCCTAGAAGGCAAAATGCAGATGGAAGAGTAGTACTTGATGAGACAGGGCAGAGAAAGTTCTGACTGCAATAATGTAAGGAAGAGGCTACTGATGAGGAGGAAGCCATCTGTCCTGGTAAATACATAAAAACTTGCAGTCATCTGGTGTAAGGAGAGGCAAGAGAATGTGACATGGCGCTAAAAAGAGGGAGATTGATAAAAACTCCACAGGGAAGCAACCAACAGATGTGTCTCTTTCACATCAATGTTTCTCTCTCCTTTCTACTCTCTCTGAAAAAGTAATGAAAAAATATCCTCTGGTAAGGATTAAAAAAAAACAAAAAAAAAAAACTGGGGAGCCAAAAAACACTATGGTTAATGGGAAACAAAATAAAAGTATACTAAGTGTTCATTATCACAGCAGAAAGACTGTGCTTAAGTAATAAGAGTGCTAACTCAGTGCCAGGTACTTACTAAGAATTTTTACGGGCTGTTCATTTAACTGTACAACACAATGCTTACAATGATCCTTAAAAAAATGTTTTAAAGCTACAGGGTAATCAACACAGGAACCAATAGTGGTGATATAATTATATTAAAGAGGAAGAGAAGAGAGAGATAAAGTGTACAGTAAAAATAGGCTGAAGCCTCATGTATCAGAGCAGGAAGTTAAAAGATAATAATACCTAAAATTGGTAAGTCAAGAAACAGATGCATAAGCATATTATTTAAATATATGGATCATCCCCAGAAGAACTAAACCCTAAAATGATTTCTATAATCTATATTTTCAGTAAAACAGTCATCATTGACTTACATTTTAAGGTCTCTCCAGCATATGGTATATGTAGTTTAAATCGGTCACAGTTGGGTCCAGGAGTCAGTGACGTGCAGCTTTTAAAAAAGAAAAAGAAAGATTTTTTTTAACCATATATATTTAAGATATTTAACAAAGTAAATAAAAAGTGATCTTTATAAATAAAAAGATTAAAACCCTGGCTTACAGAATGAAATAAAAGCCCATAGTGGTCTGGAGGCCAAGACAGTAAGACTTGCCCTAAAACAAATAATTCATTTATCTTACAATGAAACTTACATGCCTTCTAACAACAAACACCAACACTGCTTCAACTATTTCTCTCAAAGGAATATATCCCTCTTTGAAAATAGGCATATCATCCAAAAGAAGTCTGCAGTCTTTGATGCCAAGAATTACAAAACGAGAGTAACTTTATGGTCATATTTTAAATATAAACTCTTAGGTTTCACTCAGTTAGTACTAAAAAGAGCCCAGTTTTGGCCTTTTTCTGGTACCGGATGGTTCTCTCTCCCTGAAGGTCAAGCACTTCCTCTGGATTTGGCACCCCACAGCTTACATCTGCCAGAGAGCAGAGTTCTGCGCTCAGTGTTCATAAAACGCAAATTTAAAAGGGCGCTCAGTTAGTCACCCAGGTCTCAACAGCTTGGTATTTTTTTACTCTATTACTTCACAAAGTTTTACAATGTTCTTTGTTCTTTATAAACATTTACTTTATGAGATATCTTTCATGATCTTACAAGTCATAACTTCGACTGTATAACAGCAGTACTGGCTTCATAGATCAATAAAATATTAATATGAAGTTTCAGGAAGTTATATGTCTTCATTGTTTTTAAAAAGTGAAGTTTTTAATTTATAACAAAGCAAGAAGGTTAATTTTTTTCTTTTTTTAATTTATCTTTATTTTATTTTCTTAAATATATCTTTATTGATTTCAGAGAGAGGAAGGGAGAGGGAGAGAGAGTCAAAACATCAATGATGAGAGAGTCATTGATCGGCTGCCTCCTGCACACTCCCCACTGGAGATCGAGCCCGCAACCCGGGTATGTGCCCTGCCCAGGAATCAAACCGTGATCTCCTGGATCCTAGGGCGATGCTCAACCGCTGAGGCATGCCTGGCCAGGTAGCTAATTTTCTTTCATAATTCCAAAACTTGCTTTGAAACATTTCTGAAAAAGAAGCTACGAAAGTAGTGTAGGGAATGGAAGCATCGTTGGAATAAGGCTTCTCTAAAGGGCAACTGTCATTTGAAAATAAATTTGAGAAATGCTGGCTCTAAAAAAATCTAACTAAGACCTCATATTAGATTTACTGTTACTTTTTTCCAAAACTATTTGAATGTGAAAGAAGAGAGAACCAGACAGAAACATTAACTCAGATGTATTTAAGATAAATCACTAGGTTGGTTGTTCCTCTTTATCTTTACAGGCCAACAAAAATACCAGTTTATAAACAACAACAAAGTTGCACTAATAATTGCATACTAACATACTTTAATTTTTCACAGGCTTTAAGAATACATTTCTGTTTACCTTTAAATATAAAAAATTCTGCAGGGCACATTTTATTAAGTAAAATATTTCCTTTATAGTATAATCTTGTCTAGCCCATAGCACAGTAGTTATTTGAATACACTTATGGGAAACACATAAATTACAGCATTACAAAATATAAAGTATAATCTAGTAACAGAAATGACCCTACAAGAAACACTAAGAATTTTTCTTATATTCAGCCAACAACACTTCAAAATATTTTTTTTTTTTAATTCATAATCAAGTGTCTTTTTGGGCTTGAAGATCAATTATCTATCTCTGAAGTTACTAACAGTACAGGAAATCCTCAGGATTAATCTGATTGTAGTTTGTTTGAAAAAGTCATCCTTTCTCAAAGTGAAATTAGTTTCTGAACTGTTGCTGTCACTGTTGGGCCACATTTTATATTATTTACTTAGGCTTTAACCAGGACTGGGAAAGCGTTTTTGTGCTGTGTTCCTTCACCTTCCCTCCTTACTATCTGGAAGGCTGGCTCCAGCCACCTCAGGGTGTGGAAAGGTACATTTCTCCGAGTCACCCATTCACTGAGTTTTTCACTTCGGTAAGGTTTACTGAGCGTTGTTCTGTCAGGAATACAGGATGGATAAGACAGCAAAATCTACAGTCTCATGGCACAAATTTTGGCAACAGAAGAGAAAAACAATACACGAGACAAATTTATAAAGATGGTTTAAGATTGCTAAATGTTATGAAGAAACTAAAACAGGGCACTGCAATAAAACAGGAGCTACATTATACTGGATGATTGGGGGAAACCTCAGGAGGAGGTGAAATCCAAAACCTGAGTAACAGAGGGGCCAACCATGTTCTGGGGAAGAACATTCCAGGCAGAGGAAACAGCTGATACAAAGGCGTGAAGGCAGAATCAAGTCCAATATATTTGGGGGAAGAAATCTTGATCTGTCTGAGCAATGCAGCTAGAGCAGAGTGAATGAGGGAGAGAACAGCAAATGATTAGGACAAGAGGTAAGCAAGGGACATAACTGCAGGGCCTTGTAGGTAGTGGCAAATAATTCAGGCTTTATTCCAAGCTCAAGGAAGGGTTTTAAGAAGAAGAGAGAGTAAGTACTACCTAATTCTGTGCTTTGAAAGGATCACTCTGTCTACTCTATGGGAAAAGGGACTATAAATGGAAATGGGGAGACCAGATAGGAGTCCATTTCAGGAAAGATGATGGATACTTAGACTAGGGGAGCAGCAGTGTCGATGGAGACAAACAGATTTACTCAATACAATGACTAGGAGAGGGGTAAGTTTAGGAAGAAGGGAAATCAGGAATGTAAAGCAGTGATTTCAGCCTTTTTCAGCTCATGGCATACATAAATTAATTACTAAAATTCTGCAGCACACCAAAAAGATATTTTTTGCCGATCTGACAAAAAAAATAGGTATAATTTTGATTCAGCTGGATGGCTATTGTTGTGTTGGCTGTTGTCATTTTTTTATTTGACGATCTAAGGGAAAAGAGGTCAGTGCCCCTGACTGAACAGTCAGGTATTGAATGTTTTAAAAATTCTTGCAGCACACCAGTATGTTTCTTGGGGCACACCAGTTGAAAACAGCTGGGGTAAAATTTGAGATTACCAAATCTTATATGGAAACAATCAGATTAATGCGTGGGCTAGCCAAAATTTACCAAACCTTACATTAGAGAGAGTACTATATGTTGTTGGTAAGATCACTCGGAGTAGGGATGGGGATGGAGGTGATACTCCCCAAAGAGCATAACCAAGTTAAAATAACTAATCTCCTGTTAACTACAGGGTCTTGCTGAGAAGAATTACAAATTTGAAAAGGCTAATAAGCAGGTCTCTCTCCTACAGAGCACTCGACTGAGCAAATGATTGAAAATATCTGTTAAGCTCTAGCTTCCTTATCACCTGGGATAAGTAGATTTATGGGAAACAAGCCAATGTCATGTTACCTAAAGGTTCTTTTAAAATTAAACTAAAATGTTTCCCCTTCTTTAATTATCTCTGTATAAAGTTGTTTTTGGTCATGTTATTTAATTTACTGTGAAATTTCAAATCACATTCAAGGAGGGTATTAGTTTTTCTGCTAATCAAAACAGGGCATGGGTTCGGACAATGTGGTTCAGTGGTTGAGCATCAACCTATGAACCGGGAGGTCACAGTTCAATTCCCAGTCAGGGCACATGCCCCAGTGTCGGACTTGATCCCTAATAGGGGGTGTGCAGGAGGCAGCCGATCAATGATTCTCTTATCATTGATGTTTCTCTCTCTCTCTCTCTCTCTCTCCTTGCCCCTCTCTGAAATCAATAAATAAAATAACATAAAATAAAAAAATTAAATAAAATGGGTTTTAAAAGATTGAATAGTATGGTTGCACTTAAAGATTACATGTGCATGTATATGCCTCTGTACATAAACAGAAAATACATCCTTTTTATATTTGACTAAGAAAACTTGGCTATGACTGCTTGATTTATCTCTTTCTCCTAAAGAGTTTCACTGCTTTTCAGAAGGAAAGAATGCAGGTAATTGATTTACTGAAAAAGAGTCTTCAAGGAAAGTATCTGCAAGTCCTTATATTGTGATACCAAAAACTTCACAGTTCTGCTCAGTTGGCTGGAGCATCAGCCTGTACACCAAAAGATTGCAGTCTGGTTCCCAGTTGGGGTGTGTATGAGAAGCAGCCGATGGATCGATCTCTTTCTCTCTCTCTCTCTGAAAACATATCCTGGGGTAAGGATTGATTTAAAAAAACTCCACAGTTCTAACATTATTGTGTCTCCCAGCTTCTCTGTATTAGAATTTTGGGAATGGCTTGGCTGGGCAGTTCTGGTGTAAAGTCTCCCATGAAGTTGCAGTCAGATGTCAGTAACAAATAACTAACAGAGTAGGAAAGTTCATTCATCTAAAAAGTCATTTCCTTATACAACTACAAAAAAGCTACCAAATAAAAAGCTACCGGCTTCATTAAAATTTTATTTGTATCATAGCAACCTGTCCTAACATATAGCTAGATCTATGGTTTAAAAAGCCAGTATTACAAATTGAGTAACATTTTAATAATCAAGTAATTTTAAATAACTAAAAATTACTGATAATTAAAATGTAATTTCAAATTTGTCCCTCAACTGTACTTCCTGAGTGCTTACTATATGTCATGCACTGTGCTAGGTGCTGGGAATACAGCAATGACAAGAACAAAAAACATATCTTGGAATTATAATAAAAAAGGTTTTGGATGAAAAACTCTAAACATTTTATCTTTCACTAAATTCTAATTGCCTCAATATACTGGGAATGCACTATTTTAAAGTGGGAGAGCAGGCGATCTAAACTATCACATTCTACAGATCATCCAAGTGGGAATTATCAAATGGAAATTCTTGATTGGTAGTTTAGCCTCAAAAAACACAGCTAACCATTATATATTAAAATGCTAAACATCATAACCTCACATACTTTCATCCATTTGGTTTCTTATTTTACATCTAATCATGTGACTGCCAGTATTATTACCTTGTAATTGTGGTTTGTTTTCCCAACCAGATCATAATATTCTTGGTGCCAAGAACTGTTTTATACTTTTTAAAAATGTCTTAGTACAGCATTTAGCACAGTACTAAGCACCCAGCACTGATGAAATTTTAGCATATATTTATAATCATAAACCAAACTGAAAAAGAATCATTTTACAGATGATGACAGTAAAGCCCAGGGGGTCTCACGGGTACTCAGTGAGAGCACTGGGACAGGAAATTACTTCCAGGACGCTCTGGTCACATCTCAGTCTCCCCAACCTGGACACCTCTAATCATCTTAAATCTCCAGCATCCAGCACTGGTGTCCAGGATGTGGATACTCCAACAACATGAATGGGGATAAGGGTTGTGCTCTTCTTGTGCCAAGAACTGATGATTTAACTGCAACTGGGAAGACACTCTCATCCTCACCTCTGAGAAAGGTAAAGGTATGATTATTTGTGAAAGGTTGTCCCTTTGAAGAGCTATACATGTGACCCCAAATTAAAGTCATTACTTAAAATTACTCCTTTTTTTTTTTTAATATATCTTTATTGATTTCAGAGAGAGGAAAGGAGAGGGAGAGAGAGAGAGAGAGAGAGAGAAACATCAATGATGAGAATCACTGATTGGCTGCCTCCTGCACACCCCGACTGGGGATCGAGCCCACAACCTGGGCATGTGCCCTGACCGGGAATCGAACACCGATCGCCTGGATCCTAGGTCGATGCTCAACCGCTGAGACATGCCTGGCCAGGCTAAAATTACTCTATTTTCACAATAAATAACGACAACAGCTAATATTTGTTGGGCATTAATATGTGGCAGGCACTATTCTAAGCTCTTTAGTTAAGTTAAATTATTTTAAGTCCACAGCAACCTTCAGAGATAAGTGCTATTATTACCTCCATTTAACAGATGAGGAAACTGAGGCACACAGAAGATATGTGCTAGTAAGTGACAAAGTTGGAATCCAAACCCAGGATGTCTGGCTCCAGGGCCCATTTTCTTAACCACCACACTAAATCATCACTCAATAATTAAAGGGGAAACCTAGTGAAAAATGTGAATTATAATTTTTTTTCAACAAATGCTATTTTATTAAGTACCTATAATAATGAAAACTAAAAGCTGATAAAACACTGCCAAAAAGGATGTTCTACCACATGTGTTTTAATGAAAAGAAAATGATTTTATCAGTCAGAAGTATAAGAACTGTATACATGTAAACCAATGATCCAAAAAAGGGAACAAGGCTCTCATAACTTCCTTAAATAGGCTCTACAATGTTGACACTACTGATTTACTTAGCAAACTCTTTAAATAAATAAACTCTTTAAATAAATAGTGAAGGTAAATTTGGGTTTGAATCTCTTTAAATCATTACTTGGTCCTAATTACTGAAATCTGACTCTTATTAAAGTCCCACTATAAAGAAGAAAAGTTGGCAATTTCACTCCACTTTATAGTTTAGTGACAGCCAAGAATTAACCTGGATTAACACAGCTAAAAAAAGATATAACCTTTAAGACATTAGCATTTCTAAGGCAATGCAAAATATAAGCAAAATATATGCTTTCTAATTTAATGCTAAACCTATTATCTGATGTATTTTCTGGAAAAAATAATAATTTAAACCATATTTATTCTTCAAGCCATTGAAAAAGAACAAAGTAGATGAGCCCAGGTTTCTTCCCTGAGTCTACGTCAGTTTCCTTTCCCTAGACTATTAATTTACCATTTGGCATGTTCTCCTACACAGCTTCCTGTTTTCTTGATAATGACGTTTGTGCTTAACAATATTCAACGTTAGCTGAGAAGGAAGTCTTTAGCGTTGGCAACCTAAAATAGCAGGTGACTGTGAAATAAAATAGGCTCAAAGACCAATAACTGCCTGTTAAATAACTACTTAGTCACAAATTAGAGTGAATTATTGTTAGCTGGTGTTCACACTTTCATTTTACAAAATTTATTTTCTCTGAATTAAATCTATCATCAATGATTCCACTCAGACTAAGTCAGTTTCAAAATTATCAAAGTTTCTACACTGAAAGGCAGCAGTCAAGAAGCTAGAAGAGTGTTACAGGCTATCGTAATAGCTATCTAAATAATCCATAAAATGTGCAACGAAACTGCACTAAGGGAGATTTTTATATTGTTCTCCAGAATGGAACTATCTGCTTGATGGCACATGATGTTCCTGATACACCAAATATATCGTCTAATCTCTAAAGCCTGAAATCTATTTCTAGGCCCTACTAGAAAGTGATAGATCGATTCTTAGCATAAGATTTTAAAATGCCATTACCAAAATAAGTGACTCAGCCTCGAATGTTTTCAAAATTATAAAAATAAAATATTTTTTAAATGTGTTTGCCAGTTCATGTGGCATCAACTGTTATTCCCAGTTTCTATGCTATATCTCCATTTATAGATGATAGATTTCCAATCTATTTTAAGAGTAGGGAGTATAACAAAAATGTGGTTTAGATTAAGTATCATATGGCTCAAATACTATTTTTAACAGATAACTAAGAGGGGGAATCTTTTAATTTTTTTAGATACTTAGGTCATTAATGTTTAAGCTTTCTTTTCTAATATGTACATTTTATTCACTCTGTTGACAGAATAAAAGAGAAAATTAATAGAATTATCTCAATAAGTACAAAATAAGTGATAAAATTACACATCCATTCATGATTTTAAAAACTCTTTGCAAATGAGAAAAAAGAAACTTTTTAATATGATAAAGGACATCTACAAAAAAAAACTACAACAAAATGTTAAAATGTTCCCTTTGAGACAAAAAATGAGACACGGATACTGTGGACTCTGAGAAAGAAGATACCTACTAAGAAGGGCTCCTGATGGCTAACTGGGTCAATTATTAAAAAACAGAGCCTAGCAGCCATTTCTATACAGGGGCCTCTCTTGCAAACTGCACTTCACACAGAAGTCTGCACTGACCTGCCTGCCTGCACTGTGTTTCTGCCACCTGAGCCAGCCTTTATAAAGGAGTTCCTGAAATCCAATTTCAACCAATAGAACTAAAGCTTTCCCCATCCAATAAGAGCTGCACAGCTATATCCCCGCCCTCAATAATTTCACCAACCAATCAGAGGAGCTCCACTCTGACCAATCAAGGAAGTGCCCTTTCAGTGAATCACACTGCAAGGATTTCTAGTCCTCATTTGCATGAGGACAGACCAATCAGAGACCAGGGAGAGGGCCGTTCTGTCTCTATAAGCCAGCTCAGCTCTGGCTCTGGGAGCACACTTCCCTTTTCCACCCAGGGCTGGAGACTAGGTTTCCTCGCTGAGATGAAACACCAAAGATGTGCTGGGGGAGCGAAGTGGAGCAGACCAGTGCAATGCAAGGCAGACCAGCGAGGAGCGGAGCAGAGCTGTCTAGCCTGAGGGGCCTAGCCCAGGGCTGCCCTCACAACCACGGGGGATCACAGCTGAGTTCTTTGCACTTAATAAAGTTTCCTTCTTTACCTCACCCCAAATTGGGGGTTCATGTTGGCGTTGAATTGATGCCAACAACCATCAGTTGAGTTCTTATCACTTTTATTCAACATTGTAATGGAGGTCCTAGCAATTAGAATAGCATGGGGAAATAAGGGCATAAAAATTGAAAAGGAAGAAATAAAACTTTTTTTTTTTTTGCAGATAATATGACTGCACGTAGGAGTTTTTAAAATTTCATATGCATTACTAGAAATATGCTTAGCAAAGTTGCCAAAGAACATACACAAAAATCAATAGTATATGTGTATGTATATCTGTATACCATTAATAATCACTTAAAAAATAAAAACGTCTAGAAAGATGCCACTGAATATAACATCAAATGATCAAATCCATAAAAATAAATGTCACACAAAAAAATGTATAAGGTATCTATGTAGAAAACTATTTTTAAGAAGAAAATAAAGAAAAGTAAATACATGAACATAGATGAAGTTGCTCTGGAACCTAAAAGGCAGATTCTTAAAATGTTAATAACAGCAGCATTCTTTGTAGCCCCAAACTGAGCAAAGAAAATGTAATTTCAAACTGGATTCCCAAATGTCCATCAGCTACAGGAGAGGGAAATAAATTGGGACACAAGCATAAAGTGAAATATATAGCAATGGAATAAACTACACTCATATTCAACAACACAAGTGAATGCCAAAAAACATATTAATGAACGAAAGAATAAATACTGCATGATTCCATTTGTTTAAAGTTCAAAGCCAGAAAAAACTATAGTGTTTCTTTACTGATAAAAATTTATAGAGAAGCAGGAAAGTGAGAACAGTGGTCATCTATGGGGAAAGAAGGGAATGGTGACTAGGAGAAGACACATAGCAGGCCCCTGGGGCATGGCCAGCATTTGATTTCTTAATCTAAGTAGTGATAAGACAGAGATGTTCACATTTTGATATTTATTAAGATGTAAGAATATGATTTAAGCTATGTGTGTTTTAACAAGCCCTCCAGGTGACTCTGATTCACTCAAGTTTGAGAATCTCTGTTTTAAATATGTACTGTCTCGCCTTAGTAATAATCACAGTAATTTAAGATGGATTTTCTAATGCCAGTCGATCAACACAGCCACCTGCATATGCAAGTTCACAAGTTCCTTTCTATGAGGAGTTGATGGTGGTTCTCTAAATTATTCAGTTGCCTTCAGCACACTGTGATCTGCTACATGGATGTAAGGAATCCACTGCCTAGTTTTAACTATACTAAAGCCCTTAAGAAATGGACAAGTGGCTTAAACTGATTCTTACAAAGAATCTGTGGCTAGAAAATAATACCAACAATGCAAGTACAGGGAAATCTTACATTGGGTGTGTTGAAAACTAGTCTTATGGCATAGCGTATGCACCCAACGTTGTACTTCTTCCATTAGTATCTACATATTTTTAAAAATTTCTTTTTTAGATACGACAGGTAAAAATACCATAAGTAATATTACTTTTACGGTATTGCTTATTTCATCTTATATCATTCTTTTTTACTTATATTTTACATATGTAAATATATTTTTATGATTAAGTAAATATAATATGCATGTATTGGAGGTTCATAAGCAAATTACTTGAGGTGCATAATCAAAAAAAGTTTAGAGATTGCTGGTATGAGTTAAAGAAAGGAGTCCATTCTCAGGAAACTGGAACTGTAATCAGAAGACAAAAATCAAACTTTGAAAGTCAAACAAGGCACCATTTAAATAACAATACAAAACAACAATAGATACAAGTCACAAAGCAATTAGCATGATTAATTGCCAAATTAGTGGTTAAAGAAAATAAACACAATAGAAGTTGAGAGAGCAGAGAAATCACTTTTAGCTGGAGTGATCAAGGAAGGGTCACTGGAATATGACTGGTCTCTAAGAATGAGTTGGATCTTGTCAGACTTGGAGAACGAAAAATATTTACCTGCAATTGTCCTTAAATAGGGGCAAACCCAAGGAGACTGATACTCTGCTAGACTGGAAGCACTATAATAAAATAGAGCTCATTCAACTTTGAATCCCTTAGTGCCCAGCAGCATACCTGCTGAACCACAGGAAGCACCTGATGACTAGTGCATAAACAGTGCAGGTGAGCAAGTGGAAGTGGAGAGGACAAGCACACTCCAAGGTCATGTCAAAGGCAAAGCAAATTATGTAACTGTCCTGGACTGATTCCTATTCTGAGTGTGGGAATGCTGGTAATTCTTACATTAATAAATAATATAAGAAATCCCCAGGGACAAGGCCAACTATTTCTATACATTTAATGTGCGACATAATTTTATAAAAGTAATTTTTATACTAAACACTTAATTTGTTCAATGAAAATATTCCTGTAACCTTTTCTGGCCACCATTTTCATTCCTTGACCTAAAACATGTACTAAATGGATGCATTCTCTAGCCTCTGAATTCTGGGACTTTATATTTTATATCATTTGTATACAGTTGACCCTTGAACAGCATGGGTTTGAACTGTGTGGATTTTTTTCAATCAATAGTGTAAATGTATTTTCTCTTCCTTATGATTTTCTTAATAACATTTTCTTTTCTCTAGCTTACTTTAGTGTAAGATATAGTATATAATACATATACAAAATATGTGTTAATCAACTATTTATGGTATCGATAAGGCTTCTAGTCAACAGTAGGCTGTTAGTAGTTAAGTTTTGAGGGATTCAAAAGTTATACGTGGATTTTTGACTACGCAGGACGGGGTGGGGGATTTGGTGACCCTAATCCCTGCGTTCTTCAAGGGTCAACTGTACTATGTACCTAAACCCCAATCTCAATTCCTGTTCTTTACAGGGGAGGAATGGAGAGTATTTATCTTGGCATGGAACTCAGATTCTCAAGGGAATGAGCTAGCAGAGCTTTGATCTCCTTTCTTTTTTGGATTTCATGATATGTACTTTATTTATGTTGGTATCTCCACAATGTCTCACACTTACTAGGTGCTCAATATATGCCTTCTTTAAAAAAATAAATAAATAAGTTTGAGTGAACATGAACAGTACAAAGGGAGGGTACAGAAAAGAATGGAATTGAGACCCACTAAAATAATTTCTTAACACACCAATGGGTCACAACCTACCAATTGTTTGCAACATAAAGCTCTGTCCAATATAACCTCAGGGAATGTGGCTTCCAGAAAAATGAAGATAACAGTACTCTACCCCACACTGATCAAAACCATTCCTTGAACACTTCATTCATTCTACGTATTACACTTTAGCTATCTTAATTTATTTGAAGTGTTGTCTCATGGAGGACTGATTAAGCTTGTCTTATACAGTACCAAGGAGTAGAAGAAACATAAAAAAGGTTTCGGGTCAGCATAGGAAAGCGCTTTCTTACATTATTAGTGCCCCTCAAGAGATGCTTTGGCACAGACTGGACAGTCATTTGGCAAGGAAGCATAAGAAGGGGTTCATGAATTCTAGTGGCCATCAGAACTCCCATCCTAAAATTCTGTAATTCTAGACTAAATTAACACAACATTATACAATAATAGGACTTCTAAAGCTAACGCCAGTTCTTTAAGTTTTTAAAAAGATACAAGTTCTACCATGAACTACATAAACCAAACTTGAAATGGCAAATGATAATATTTTAACAAAAACAATGTAATAAAAATTGATTTAATATGCCTTGTACAGTCATTAAAAATCTTTACCAGTTACAATTATATTTTCTAAGTTGTGGTTATCCATTTATAACTTTAACAAGCAAATAGCAAAAAATGTTTGATCTTTAAAATGTGCAAGAATAAAAAAAAAGTGTTTACAAAAAAAAGACTACTGTAAACATTTCTCTTCACTCCAAAGCCATGCATCCTAAGTAAAGCACAGGAAACAGAGTCAATAACATTGTAATAAATGTGTATGGTGTCAAGCGGGTACTAAACTTATGGGGGCATCACCTTGCAAGTTATATAAATGTCTAACCACTATGCTGCATACCTAAAACTAATACAATATTGAACGTCAACTGTAACTGAAATAAAAATATAAATAAATAAAAGTCATGATTCCTTGATATAAACGCAGACTACATAAACAAAATAATGATACTCTCTGAGTTTTTACTGACCAACTAAAATTTTTCATAATTTTGAGAGAAGTCTCATTCTTATAACCATCTATCATATGTATTCTACTTTTTTTTTTTTAAAGAGTATCTCAGATTATCCAAAGTGTAGTTAGGAATTACTTATTACTAATGTACTGTTGTCTAAACTCTGAGTTAGAATTCTAAAAAGGTCAACTCCTGGACTGTTAGAATCCAAAAACCTTTCTAGAACAGTGCTACTCAAAGTGGGGTCCACGGACCCCTGCTGGAATATAAACTATTATTAATCCATAATGAGATAAGCACAGAAATTGAGAGTAAGAACTTAGAAACTTTTATAGCAATTTGTAGGAGTAGATTTAAGTCTTATGAATCCAATATTTAAAAGCTCAGCTTTGTATTTCACGTTTTTAATTTTATTTTTCTAGTAATTCATTTTTCTTGTATTTTACAAAGTATCACTTGGTGACAGACTGGAATTTTTTTATTAATTAGTTGATTTTTTTAGAGAGAGAGACACAGAGACAGAGAGAGAGAAAGAAACATCAATTTGTTGTTCCACTTATTTATCATTCATTGGTTGATTGTTGTATATGCCCTGACAGGGGATCAAACCTGCAACCTTGGCATATCAGGACCATGCTCTAAACAACTGAGCTACCCAGCCAGGGCCTAGAAATTGTTTTAGTCCTCACCTGAGGATATGTTTTCACTGATTTTGAGAGAGGAAGGGGGGAGGGAGGAGGGAAACATCATTGTGAAAGAGAAACCTCCCATATGTGCCTGACCAGGGATCAAACCCACAACCCAGGTACATGCCCTGACGGGAAATCAAACATGCAACATTTTGGTACATGGGATGACACTGCAACCAAATGAGCCACCCAGTCTAGGCTAGAAATTTTTTTAAACATTTTTTAAACTCTGATTTTTCA
Source organism: Miniopterus natalensis (assembly GCF_054644295.1). NCBI lineage: Eukaryota > Metazoa > Chordata > Mammalia > Chiroptera > Miniopteridae > Miniopterus > Miniopterus natalensis. The sequence continues at coordinate 11,940,762 of NC_142093.1, read as the reverse complement.
CCAGAGTTTTAAAACACTGCTGTCCTCCAATCTCCCCATTCACCTTGGTTTCCCCACTACAGTAACAACACAATTTATTACTTTCCAAGTGTTCTTTTGATATCTCTGCTAAATTGACAGTAATAACAATATAGTTAACTGCTTAAAATTTATCATCAGATTATGTCTGGATGTTCATAATTTGTAACACTACTTCATCTGTATTCAGATGTAACTCCAACAAATTCTTGGATTCATTCCTTATAAGAAGATATTAGCTAATTTGATGATACAGTTTGGAGGGGTCACCCAATCTTGCCACATGACTACTAACATAAATAAGCAGTAAGTCATATAATTTTTTAGACAGTCCAAAGACAGCTCAGTTTTAAATCCTAGGCATGTAGACGCCTAAGTAAGGGCCTGCAGAGTCCCGAATTATGCTTAAAGACCTGTTAGCTCTGCAGTTTTGCCAGTCTCCCTAGAATCTCAATTCTCCGTCTGAACTATTTTGATCCCCAGAATCCTTTTCTGACTTACACGTTCTTTTATTTCTTATATGAATACGCACAAAGATGGATTTAATAAATATATTTATAAAAACCAGAAAGAATAAACTTAATCAAGGAGACAAAAGACTTGGACACTAAAAATCACAAAATACTTACTGCTGATAGTGATTAAAGAGGCACAGGTATCCTGTGTTCACTGAAGATTAAGTATTAAGATGTCAACACTACCCAAAGCGATTAACAGATTTTGGGCCACCCCTATCAAAATCTCAAGGACGTTTTCTGCAGAAATAGAAAAGCCATATATACTAAAGTTTATACGGAGGCTCCAGGGAGCCTGAATAGCCAAAACAATCCCGAAAAAGAAGAACAAAGCTGGAGGCCTTGCGCTTCCCGGTTTCAAAACCTACAGCAGAGCTATGGTAACCAGAGAGCACAGTACTAGCCTAACGAAAGACGTAAAAACTGACTGTGAGGAGAACAGCGAGCACAGAAATAAACCTTCACATACAGGGTTACATGATTTTCAACAAGGGTGCTAAGAAGGGGGAAAACTGTCTTTTCCACAGAGTGCTGGGAAGATGGATATCCACATGAAACTAGACCCTTATCGTACACCATACACAGAAAATGCGAATCCTAAATTCAAAGTGGATCACCACAAGAGCCAAAATTATAAAGGTCTCAGAGGAAAACATAAGGGAAAAGCTTCATGACATTGAATTTGGCAATGACTTCTTGGATATGACACCAAAAGAACAGACAACAAAAGAAAAAATAGATAAGTTAGACTACATTTAAAAAAAAAAAAAAAGCTTGGTGCATCAAAGGATACTATCAGCAGAGTAAAAAGGCAACCTCTGAACTGGGAGAAGATATGTGCAAATCCTATATCTGATAAGGGATTGATATCCACAATATATAAAGAATCCCTACAATTCATCAACAAAATCCAATTGGGCAAAGGACCTGAATAGACAATTCTCTAAAGAAGATATACAAATGGCCAACCATCACATGAAAAGATGCTCAACATCACTAGTGATTAGGGAAATGCAAATAAAAACCACAATGAGATACCATTTCACATCCATTAGGATGACTATGATTTAAAAAAAAAAAAAATTAACCAAGAAATAAATAAAATAACAACTGTTGGTGAGGAGGCAGAAAAACTGGAACCCTTATGCATTGCTGGTGGTGATGTAAAATTGTACAGCCACTGTGGAAAACAGTATGGAGATTCCTCAAAAATTTAAACATAGAACTACCATATGGTCCAGCATGTCCACATTTGGGAATATACCCAAAAGAATTGAAAACAGAAACTCAAACAGATATTTGTACACCCATGTTCATAGCAGCTTTATTCACAACAGGCAAAAAGTAGAAGCAACCCAAGTGTCCATGGATGGATGAATGGATAAACTAAATGTGGTATATTTATACAATGGAATATTTATTCAGCCTTAAAAAGGAAGGAAATTTTGATACATGCTACAACATGGATAAACCTTGAAGGCATTATCCTAAGTAAAATAAGCCAGCCACAAAAGCACAAACACTGCATAATTCCACTTGTATAAGATATCCAAAGTAATCCAATTCATAGTCAAAAACTAAAATGGTGAATGCCCAAGGCTGGGGAAAGGGAGAGATAAGGGGTTATTGTTTAATGGGCACGGAGTTTCAGTTTTGCAAAATTAAAAAGATTCTGGAGATGGACAGTTATGAAGGCTGCACAACAATGTAAATGTATTTCATGCCACTGAATTGCACTCTTAAACATGGTTAAAATGGTAAATTTATGTTATGTACATTTTACCACATTAAAAGAAAGTATATGCTAAGCCTCAAACTGAACATTAGTAATTTACTGAACCACAAAAATTTTTAAATAATGTTTTTTAAATGAAAAGAGTTAGGAGTCCATAGACCAAAAAAACAATTGTTCTGAGGGCATTATACCTACTTAACAGTGGAACATCAAAATGTTCTCCAAAACTTCTACTTGATTCAACATTTCTTATCGATAAGTTGGCAAGACCAAAGGTTGAGATAAAAACTGTTTCAGAAAACAAAAAGGATATTATTTTTTCAAAAAGTCAAGAGAAGCAAGGTCAATGGGAAAAACTACTTTCATAACAAGTCATTAGAAAGATAACCAAATTACTCAGGAAATGTGGCCCTGAAAAGGAAGATTACAAAATTATTTCTCAAGAACATGGCACCAAAAAAACAGATTAATCAAGTAACATGGATGCTAAAAAGGAGGCTGCTCTACATGGGCATAAGGTATACATGGCACTTGAACACAGTGATGACATAGGAATAATTAATTTGGAACCCTAAAACAAATGTATGTGCCTATTACCATATACTACAAGAGCCTCACTTATCTTCTAATCTTAAAGAACTTGGCAAACATTTTGTTCTAATGAAACAAAATTAGTCAAAAAGTATTACCTTAAAATTGCACAGAATAGAGGGGACAAAGATAACAGTAGGAGTGTGTTTTTGTTTCCTTGAACAATGCAAAACGGACCCTAGGAATAAACTAAATGAACTTTCTATACCCTTTCCTTCACACATTAGACTGGCTACTTCTCTTCACCTCTTCCCCTACCCCAACCTCCATACCAAATGAAGCCACCCTGAAATGAAATCACTGCAAGGCAAGAAAAGCCCAAAATTCACAACCACCTAAAACTCCAGACCCAGATTTATTCTAGCACTTAGCATCCCAGACTGTGTGGAAAGACTGGAATCCTAGCAAAACTTCCCAAAGTCAGTGATTTCAGAGTTCACTGGGACAAGCCTATATTTACCACTTTGACTTTTTCCCCCAAAATACTAAGTACAAAATATAAAATAAGTGAAAACACTTTGAAATGTTAAAAGATCCATGAACTATTTAACTAACTGTATTAATTAACTGTAATAATCAAGTTTAAAAGTAGAATTAAAGACATTTTCAGACTTCCAGGAACTCAAAAACAGAACCTCCTCCTTTCCCTTTCATAGGATGCTATTGGTATGCATGCTCCAACAAAGCAAGAGGACACAAGAAAGTAAGATAGGAGTTCAACACAGGAAAGAGGCAAAGGGAAACCCACAATGACAGCTACATGACACATCTAGACAACAATCAATCCAGATTAAAGTGGTTCCTCCACCAATCTTCCCATCTCAGCAGATAGCATGACCACTACCCATTTGCTCAAGCTCTCTCACACCGCAAATTCAACATTCTCATGATTGCACCTTCTAAACAGCTTACAATCCAGCTACCACCTTCTTTCCATCTCCATGGGCACCACCATATTCTAATACTCCATCATCTCTCACCTCGGCTAGTGTAATGGACAGCTAGCTGGTCTACCTTATCCTATACAAGCTATTTTTCACATAAAAACCAGTGATTTTTTTAATACAAATTAAAAAATGTCACTCTGATTAAAATCCTCTAATAGTTTCTCATTCCACCCAGAATGAAACCCAAGTTTTCAAATACAGCCCACCAACGTCTGCATAACCTGGCCCCTGACTATCTTCAGAATCTCATTTCCCTCTCGCCCTCTCACTATATTCCAACCACAGGAGCCTTGCAGATCCTGGAATATGTGAAGCTTTATCCTGCATCTACACATGGTATTCTCCTTTTACATCAAATTCCCCAGCTCTCCACATTGAATTATTCTCATCTTTCATGATTCAACTTAAATGTCATTTCCTCCGAGCTTTCCTGACAATCAATTCTCAAACAGCGAGGTCAGTTTCTCTTCACTTCCCTTTTCTGATGAGTTAAAAAGAGGGGATTTTGCTAACTGGATTATGGTATGTCCTAGTAGAACAGTATGCAACTATTTAAATGAGCTTTTCAAAAAGTATTTATGGCTCAGCAAGATAATTTTTAAAAATTAGAAGACGATGAGTAAGGAAGATTTTTCCTACCAGTTATCATGACATTCTATAAAGCTCTATAAGGTTGTAATAGTTAAGACAGTGTAGAACTGGCACAAGGACAATGAGGCTGACATAGCAGGACAGAAAGCCTAGAAACAGATCATGTGTGATATAAACTTGACCTAACAGAGGCAGCATTAGAGATCCACAGGCAAAGGATGGCCTTTTCAATAAATGATGCTGGGGTGGGGGGTTGGGGGGGAACATGACTACATTCCTATCTCACAACATATTTTATAGAAAAAAATAAATTTCTATTTAAAGGCCAAAAAAGGTAAACTTTAAAATTCTTAAAAGAGGGTGATGACTTTTGAGTAGGACAGAATTTCTTGAAATGCTCCCTTTCTCTCTCTCACAAACACACATACACACACAGGCATAAAACTAAAAAGGAAAATATTAATAAGTGTGACTTCATTAAAATTAAAACTTCTGGACATCAGGAGCACAAATTAAGAATATAAACCACAGATTGAATACAGATATCTGTAATACATGTAACTGCCAAAAGATCAGTATCCAAAATATTTAAAGAATGTTAAAAAAATCTATACAAAAATACAATCACTAAAAAGATGGGCAAAGGATATTCCCCCCAAAAAAGAAATCTGAATTGGCAATAAGAATATGAAAAGATAAGTCACTACACTAGTAATCAGGGAAATACAAATTAAAACAATAAGATACCATTTTACACCCACCAACTTGGCAAAAATTTAAGTCTGACAACACAGAGCATTGTTGGGGCTATAAAATACAGGAAACTCTCATTTCTGATGGAAGAAAATTGATACAATCTGTCAATATCTAATAAAATAGAAGCTGCATATACTCTAAAAGCCAGAAATTCTATTCTTAGAACTGTATCCCAGAGGGGCGCCTTTCAAACTTTTTTGATCATCACAAATATTTTACCTTGTGACCCAGTACACACATACTTATTTAACTGAAACAAACATTCACAAACCAGAGTTTATTCTTATTACGTGTCACACATCCTGATAGTTTCCATTCTATTTTCATTCATTTTTTAAATATTGAAATGACTCACTCAATTTATTTTAGAACCACTAATGGGTAAACACACCCAGTTCAAAAAACTCTGCCCTAGAAAATATTACCATATATATATAATCTTCTTGCTCAAAGGTTTAAGAATGTTTATTATGGCATTCATTGTCAAAAGAAATTTAAGACAACATAAAAGTCAATCAGTAGGAGAATGAATAAAAAATTGAAGGCATAGTCATACAGTGGAATTGGATATAACAGTGCAAATGGAAAGATAAATCTCATGAACTTAATACCAAGCAAAAACAAGCAAGTTGCAGAATACATATAGTATAATATCATTTGTACGAACTTTTTAAACATGCAAAACAAGACTATACTCTATATTGTTTAAAGACACATTTTTACATAATGAAAATATAGCATATAAAGATATGCACAGAAGGACAGAAAATAGATCCCAGAAAATTACAGAAAAGAAAGTGAAATGAAAACCCCAAGGGAACAATTAGAAACTAAATTGTTAAAAGTTGCCCATCTTAAAATTAAAATTGCCTCCCAGGGCAGCAGCTTCCTTCCAAGCACTCGACTAATAAAGAAAGGTTGAGAGGGTAATACAGCCAAATTCAGATTAGTCTTCAAAGCTTACAACACTCATCTTTTTAAAACTGTTCTATTGAGTAATCAAAATACACTGAGTATCTACTTTTAACTAAGTGATGAGATTCAGAACATGGACCAAAAAATGTGATAGGTACTTGTGGGTGGATGAGATGTCACAGCAGATGCCCCAAACACAGCCATGTGCCAATAAGGTTGAGTCACTGTGATATGCTGAAAAAAGATATTAAGGCTCAGCTGCAACAGGTTGCAGTGAGCTGCTCTGCTTTCCTCTCTGTTATATTAGCCAGGCATCATTCCAGAATGCTGAATACTCAGACATCTTCAAGAATAGTAAATCATTAAAAATGACAAAATATGGCATCTTACAAATAGCATATGCTTGTGATCAAATTAACACAGCAGAGAGCTAATAAACATTCAGTGGGCTCATGGAATAATTCCCTAAAATTAAAATTTTGGCCCTTCTAGGTCTCAATATATATGCCACCTAGAAGATTAAACCCAGTGCTGTAATACACTTTGCTGTAATTTCCAAAACGTCAATTCATTTGTTAGGGAATGTCATTTAAAAGGGTTATGTGTAACAGAATTTAAGCAATAAACTACCAGACCAATAAACATGCTTCTGAGCCACAAGTCTGAACCACTCTGATCCCCAAACCAAGCAACTTCTCCAGGAAAACATCTCATACATTCAACCCCTACTTACTACACTACATGCCAAAGGTACCACAATAGACCTTAAGAAGGCATAAAAATAAAACAAACAAGAACCCTGTCTTTAAAATACTGACAGCCTAGCAATGGCGTTTGTAAACACACACAGTCTTAAGAGAAGGTAAGAAGATTTGGGTGCCATAAGGGAAATAAAGATGAACTGCTATTCTTAAAAATCTTATTTTGAATAGATTCTTGCTTTTCTATTCCTCCTGTAAGGCAGATCTAGAATAGAGATGTTAGATCTCATCTCTTCAAGAGCAAGTAGGTATATACAGTAACAAGACTGGTTCTTGGGATTTCTAAAAATCAGTCTCCTCATTGTATACCTTCTATATATACCGTGTCCCATGCCCGTTAGCGTTAATAGAAGTCACAAATGTAGATCCCAAGTCTTATAACTGTGAGCACTGCTGATCTAAAAGAAAGGGAAATGCCAAAAGTGACACCCCAGAAATAAGCCATTTTTTTCTCTCTTTTTTTTTTTTAACCCTCACCTGAGGATATTTTTACCATCGCTTTTCAGAGACAGTGGAAGGGAGAAAGAGAGAACTACCAATGTGGGAGACACACATCGATTGGTTGCCTCCCTCATGTGCCCCAACCAGGGCTGGGGATGAAGCCTGCAACTGAAGTATGTGCCCTTGGCCAGAATAGAACCCGGGACCCTTCAGTCCACGGGCCAACGCTGTAATAGCTGAGTCAAACCAGCCAGGGCAAAACCCAACTCTTATAGTGCATACTGAATTACAGAAGATACAACTAGAAAACAAGTCAGTGAATGAAAAGTACACTTGCTACACACAACATGGTACCCTGTTAGCAAAGACATGTGCCCCCAAAAAGACATACAGCAATGGTCATAAAGCAAAGGCCCACAACACAAATAAAACAACTTAAAACATAAAATGTCAAGAACTGGACAAAACCAACTGAATCAGCATGTGATGAGATCTCATATGACTTGATGAATTTCTGTGGCCAATTTTAATGAGTCTGGCAAAAAAGGCGTTTCATTAGGTAAAGGTTGGATTGGTTCTGTTACATACCCAGATTTCAAGTCAGTTATCCTCAAACAGTTTGTAGCATCCAGTCCCACTTTTCCATTGCGGACCACACTAGATATGAATGGGGAGAGCATTGGAGAAATTCGGTTCAAGGCCACTTCTGGGGACATTTTAACTTGACTTGCAAATCACCACTGAAAGCAGAAGGAAAGAATAGTGATCAGAGTATCCAAAAGAACTACATACAACAAGCTTCCTGAAAACTGGCACAGAGCACAGAAGTTTCTCTTACATGAATAAATACATTTCCTGTCTTAGCAGCCTCTCCTCTCCCAACAAAATCATCTCCCTGCTATTCACCTACTTAGGATAGGCTACACCACTGCTTTTCAGGAACAGAGTTAACCCTTGAAATCCAATTCCCTCCTCCTTTCCAAAGCTGATTTCTACACTACCACATTCAACTTAAAACTGTCCCACTCTGTCTTACAACTGGCAGGTTCTACTTTAGTTGAGGCCTTAAGAAGCCTTCACTGACAATCCTCTCCCTCTAACATACAAAACCTACATATCACTAGGTCAGGAATCCTCCTTCTATGAATAAGAACTTGGCTAATAATGCTATATAAAAACCTACAACAAGCATAACCTACTTACAACTGTTACTTACTAGAAATTTTCTTCTTCTGATATACCCTTCATTAACTGTTCCTGCACAGTGTATTATAACCACCTGCTTAGTGATCTCTCTCTTGGAGAGAGATCACAAACTAAACACCCAATAAACATTTTTAAATAAATAAGTGAATAAGGAGACAAAAGCTAGAGAAATATTTAGGTATGGAGAGAAGGTACTATGCCCTCAAAAATGTGATCAAGGGTAGCACAGCATATCTGAGCAATAGATGTAGCAAAAATCTACTTAACAATTAAATCATAAAAACAACACCTATCCAGGTGTTCAGCAACACAAACATGGATCTAAAAGTCTTTGACTATAAGGCACTAAGTTCTTGAACTTGAAAGTACAAAAGTAAAACCAATAAATCATATCTATACTACCTGGAAACCCATGGGGCAGGGGGAAGGAACACATGAATTCCTCTTAATAGATTTCTAAATGAAAGTCTCTACTTTCAGAGGTGACTAAGTCAATTTAAATTATCATTTTCTTCCTCAATCTGAAAGGATAATCCCACATCAAAAGCAATTAATTTCCCGCAAGTTACAAGTAAATGATGTTCTGCTTCTAGTTTCCATATATTATACCATATGAAGACTTACATGTCCCTGCTAAAATAAATGTTGAAAACTAGCACCTGTTTTACTCATTTCAGACAGTAATAAAGGGAAGAACTGCAGTATTACTATTCAAAAAATAGTAATACTGTGACCCTTCTGGGTAATGACACCCAGAAGTATCTTTAAGGCAGTAAAAGCTTTATACTTTAGTACCCAAATTATCCTTTCTGCAAATACAAAACAGGCTCCTCTTCCAACCACCTAACAGATGACCTCTCTCCACCATTTCAATGTCATCACAAAGTAAGAATAAATGTCTAATGCATGGTATTATCAATCAAAAAAGTTATGTGCATTTTTATAACACTTTATCACTTATAAAGAGCTTCCATATACATTAGTACAGTTGATCTTCACAACCCTGGGCAGTAAGGAGTTCCCACTTTACAGATGACACAGGTAACTTATATCTTTGAAAAGTATACTAATCCATATTATCATTTTGAAGCCTATTTTTTCTATTCTGCAATATTTCTATCTTTTTTAACTAACCACTGGTGTCAGTGTTCTTGATAGGATGACTGATTATCTAGTTCACAAGCAAATACAAAAATACTTACCTGGAGGGGTGGAATCTCACCTACATTACGAAATGAGTCTTCCTTGCTTTTCCCATAATTTTAATTATGGGAAATATCTATTATAATTTTATTTCATTTCTATGAAAAAGGAAAACAGAACATTCTGAACATCTACTCAGTATCAAACGCTGTATTGCTCACTTCTTTCTGTAATTTCATTCACTTCCCCTGAACAAACCTGTCCTCGGGTTAATATTAGTTTCCACTTCACAAATAAGAAAACTAATACTCAGCAAAACTAACCAACTTGTTCAAAGTCACCAACCTAGCAAGCAGAAGAATCAGAATTCAAATCTAGATCTCCCTCAAAGTCCACTATTCTCATTTTCCTCTCAAATAAAAATAACTTTGATCACCAAAGAGAAAAGCATCAAAGTGAATTTTTAAAGTATACATCTTGTAAAATTTGGACAAAATGGCATGAATTTAAACTCATGGGTGCTTTAAACTAGAAACCAATTAGACTACTGCTGGCCTACTGTTGAAATTGGCCTGACTGCACTAGTCAAATGCTAAAGGGAACAAACCTGCTCCAGAAGCCAAACTACACTTAAGGTGACAACAACCCATTCCATTTCAGCAACTGTCATGACCTTAGAATGACACCTGAAGGAATGAATTTGTCTTTGTTTCCAGAACAGCCAAAATACTATTTTTTTGACAGTTCAAGGTTTCATGCAGTGTTAAAATCTGTTTCAACCATGAGGTGCTGTGACTTCTCTAAAAGAGAGGGAAAAAATACTGCAAAATCAGAGGTCACAGAATAGATGATGGTCCTTTGGTGCAGTCATTTTGAGTAAGGGACTGGGGGGATCATCCCTCAGTAGCAGGTTTTACACATCTCAGCACTGTAATAGATCACAGGCAAAAATTTATGACGGCCAGCCTCCCCTGAATGCTAGTTAGGCAATTTGTATTTCCTGATTTTGACATATTACATGAGGAAAATGCAGAAATGCAAATTTTAAAGGTGTCTGCTGCCTCAAACTAAGGTCACATAAGGTCCCTTGACTGGCCGTCTGGTGAATACAAAGACGTCTAAAGCATCGTCCAGTTTCTTGCAATTAAGATGGGATGACAAACACGGAAACGTGTGCCCTGCTGACGTCATGGAACGGAAAGAGGTAGCGTCCAGCTGCGTCACGTCAACGTCATAGGGCGCACGAGGGAAGTTACACTGGGGAAGTCATTTCTCCAAGGGGCAGCACTCAGAAAAACAAGCCGGCTACGACCCAAAAAATGACCACCCCAGTCTCGGAGACGTTTAAAAGGGGCACTCTCCCTTCTCCCAGGGTTTATGATCCCCTCATTAGGGAAAAGGAGGAAGAAGTCAGGCCAACGGAGACCGGGGGCGGGCTAGGGAAGGAGAAAGGGTAACTCCTGGCCTCGGAGTCTCGTCCGTGAGGGGACCAGCGTGATGGGGATGAGCAGGGCATCTCTGGAACAGGGGCCTTCCTTCTCTATCGGAGGGGAGGCGAGCTCGGGGCACGTTTAAACCACGGTCCTCGGCACCACCTGTGCGACTCGGGATCCAACCGCCCCACACCAGCCCCAGCCTAGGTACCTGGAACTTAGTCCGTTCGGTAACCGGCGACTACGTGGGGTACAGGTTACCCGAGCGCGCCCCCGACCGACGCACCGACCTGCGCGCGCACCGCGGGCCGATGCGTGCGCGCACCCGGACGTCCGCCCCGCCCCGCCCCCATTGCGGCCCAGCCGAGCGGCGTGCGCGCGCCCGGCCGCCAGGAGCCCGGTTCCCGGGGAGGCGTCCCCGCGGTGCCTGAAAGTTCCGTCTGCAGCGCTTTCCTCCAGCGCGGCGCGCAGCGCGGAGTCGGGAACTAGCTGAAGGGCCTTGTACGGGAGGCGGTGCGGGGAGACAATTCCTGGAAGAACTGGGGGCAGTTGGTGGGCGGGGTTATTTCGGGCATTCAGGTGGGCGACCCGCCGAGGCTCCGGGAAGGCCCGGGTAGTTAGGGAGTGAAGAGCGGCGTCCGTGGTTACGGGGTCGGGCAAAGGGCAAAGGGCAAAGGGCAGCTTCCAGATTGCAGAGCACCTCCTTTGAGCGATGGCCGCGTCAGGGGACCCCGGGAGGCAGTGGCAGGAGGAGGTGGCCGCGGTGGTGGTGGTGGGCTCCTGCATGACCGACCTGGTCAGGTTAGTCTGGGGCCAGGACGCGGAGTCCGGCTTGCGGGAGGGAGCGGGCTGCGCGCCCTGGTCGCTGGCCTGGCACCGGGGCTTTGGGGATGGAAAGTGTTAGCTTTTGGTGTGAGCTACAGGTTTCCCCAGCCCGCCGTGGGGTGCAGGAGGTAGCATAAGTTTGGCAGGCGAGGGAACTTAAAGGCCAGGGTGTAGTGAATGCTCTGATGGTTCTAGAAGCGCCTCCAAAGCCCTATTCCTGTTTCCTTGACCAGGCTGCCGAGCCTCTCCCCTGACTAGCCTAGTGAGTTTGGCGAAGTCCTTTTACCCCCAAAAATGTGATGTGCCGGCCTCATTGGGTTGTCGTGAATGAAGTAAAATGAAGTAAAGGGTTTTTGCGGCCCCTAACACTATCCACGTTGGGTATTCTTCGTCTGAACTTGTATAAAATGAGTGGATCAGAGGTCAAAAAGGCGATCAGTCACCTTTCACCATATTGATTGTTGGCGTTCCTGCAGTATTTCATATTTACAGCTTATTTTATAGTAATATAGTAACCATGGATTACCTATGGCAACCCAAGTGTGAGTCAAAATAAAAACCGGTAAACACAATATTTACATCCATTTTTAAAAGTGATCCAATAACAAAAGAAAATACAAGAAATGAAAATAATTGAGATTAGATGGGAGATCCTTTCAGTTTTTCTTCTTTTTTAGTGAAAGTGACTTTTCTGGTTATAAAAGTAGTATTCGTTGTAAAAAGAAAAAAAATAAGAAAAATAAAGATCAAGTATTCCAAGAAAATCCTACCACCCAGATTGCTTCAGTTTAATATTTTAGTGAATAGGTCTTCAGATACAGTGCTACTTTTATATTATAACAATTTTAAATGATCAGACATACTACAGTAAGACCTCACATGTCCTGCAACCTTTCTTTTCCAAAGGATAGCAGAAAACCTGGAAGGAAATAAAAAGGCCTTGAGACAATGAAAATAAGTCACCAAATCCCTGTGCCAAACTGCCTGTGTTTTACCTGGAAAATAGTTTTAGGGTCTTCACATAACCAATTTAATCTTACATGGCTTAAATGTTTATAAGCTCACATTCCAGGCTGAAATTAGAAAATTGGAGAGTAGAAAGGGGAGAGACTACTAGGGGCAGATAATAGTGATTGCCCGAAGCCTGAAAGTGAATGGGAAAGTCTAACAAGAAGTTAAAAAAAAGAAAGAAAGAATTTTAAATGCCAGTAGCCTTTGTTTTTCCACAAATATTTGAGCTACCTTGTTAGACACTGTGCCAAGATAGATGTGCTTCCTTTGGCGACAGAGTATAGCATTCAGTCTAGTTGTCAAGAGGCCTACACATCTTTTTGTAGAGTAAGAGTCAGCAAACCTTTCTGTAAAGAGCCAGATAATAAATATTTAGGGTCAATTCTTTCTTCTTTTTTTTAACAACTCTCAAAATGTAAAAACTATTCCTATCCCCCAAGCCTTGCAAAAACAGCCTTCAGGCCATAGTTTGCTCACTGTTCTCTAGAGCATCATTGTCTTATAGCCCAATATAGTAATTGATGTTAGTAATATGACTCTTTTCAAGAAAAGATAAATATGGTACCCATTACAATTTATGTAAATGTAGGGCATGTGTTTCTTTTTAGAAATAGTTCCATCAAAGATATTGAAAGTTTGTTACCTAAAGGAATAACAAACCTTCAATAAACCTTCAGACATCTAAAATAATTTATTCTTTAGAAAATCCATCTTGCTAAATTTTTACCATAGGTGAAGTGGCAGAAGAGTAAGAAAGCTAAACAAGTTTCCCAAGTAACCAACCCAAATAAGAGTGCCAGGGTCAAAATTCAGAGCCACTTTCTTGTTAAACTAAGTCAGAGCTTTCTTCGAAGCTTGGCCATCAGACATTAAAGGTAATTATGGTACTTCCTAAAATGAATATTCTTTAACTTTGGGGAGGGTAGGGTGTCAAAGACCCATGTTAGCATCTGTCAGGATTTTTAAATCTCATTTCAGAGCTAGAGGAATTTAGAAATTACTTATCCCAGCCCTTCAGATTATAGTTGAGTAAATGAGATCTTAAATTGTGGATCACCTCTCTAATGTCTCTTCTCTTGCCATTTTCTTTCCTTCATAAAAGGTATCTACTCTTCACATGAATCACTAGTAAAAATTGTATTCCCCTATAGACTCTCTCCCATGACTTTTCTACAAACTTCACTTGGTATCAGACTACTTCTGCCTCTGAAGATCTTTACAAAATATCCGAGTATAGGATCTTTAGTTAAAACCCTGCATCTGTGATAAACTTGAGTCCAGCTTTGCTAATTATGATACATATCATGATTGTATTAGTTTCCTATTGCTGCTGTAACAAGTTATCACAAATTTAATGGCTTAAACCATACAAATTTAATGCAATTCTAGAGGTCTGAGGTCTGACACAGATCTCACCCGGCCAAAATCAAGGTGTCTATAGGGCTGTGTTCCTTTCTGAAGGCTCTAAGGGAAATCTGTGATTTTGCCTTTTCCATCTTCTAGAGGCTGCCCACATTCCTTGACTCGTGGCCCCTTCCTCCATCGAAACCAGCATGGTCAGTCAAGTCTTTCTCATGTGGCGTCACTCTGACACTTACTTGCACTTCTGCCTCCCTCTTCTACATTTTAAGAACCCTTGTGATTATACTGGGCCCAAACAAATAATTCAAGATAATCTCCTTATTCTAAGGCATCTTATTAGCGACCGTAATTACCCCTTGTCATGTACCATAACATATACGCAAGTTCTGGGCATTGGGATGTGGACATCTTTGGGTCAGGCTGAGGGGTGGAGGGGGGCATTATTCTGCCTACCACAGTGGTTAAGCTTAAAGTCAAAATGTTTATAGTACTTAGAGAGGTTAAATAACCCACCCCAAATCACATAGCCAATTAGTGCATAGTGAAAGCTGGAATCCAGGTTTCCCAACCTTATCTTTCCATTTTATCATTCTACCTCTAACTCTAGTATTTATTGCTCTTTTCATCTACACTTCATTTGAGAGCTTGTAGTATGTAATTTTCAGGTCTAAAGATAGTGTCTTCATTACTATTCTTTATTTCTAAGTTTAACTGTAACCAGTCTGGACACCCATGTCTATATTGTAGAATCACTAGAAATAAAACTACTTCAGTAACTAAGCCCTCTTGGATGGCATCCAAGTCCAACTCACTTTATATATTACATTACTGTGTGCCAGACACTGCTAATTCAATCAATGAGCTACTTTTTTAATTCACTTCTAAGTTTAGTCCTCTATGAATAGTAAGCTCTGTGCTAATTTTTAAAATCATAAGCTCATCTAACATGGCAAACAGTGAACATTATTTAATACCTACCTGTATTTATCATCATTCTCTTCCTTCTCTAACATTCATCTCTGAAGTTCCACATTACTAAAATAAATCAAGCCTGTTCTTATGGAAAATTAAGTCAGTTCCTCCAAAGACAGATTACCATGAAAAACCAATAGTGAACTTTTTAGGACATTGGGCTTACAGGCCTTGATTAATCATGCTTGCACTAATCTTTATTTCTTATGACATGTATCACACATTTTTTCAATTATTCATTCAACAAGTATTAATTGGTTTTTATACTATGTGCCAGGCACTTTCCTAGGTGCAAAGGATACAGCAATGAAAAAAACAGCCCAAACTCCCTGCCTCATAGAGCTTATATCCTAGTGGAAGAAACAGTATTAGTAGAAAAAGTAAAATATATTGTATGTTAGATAAATGCTAAGGAGGAAAATAAAGCACAAAGGGGGGTGAGAAGCTGATTTTGACTAAAGACCTGAAGGAATAAAGGAAGCGAGCCATACAGATAGCTGGTGCTTCTCATGTGCAAAGGTCCTGAGGTAGGACCATGCCTCTTAGGACCAGTGAACTACTGGAGTTCCATGTGGCTGAGGAAGAAAATGATGGTTAAAAGCTGAATGAGATGAAAACCCATTGGTGAATTTGAGCAAAGGAGTGACATAATCTGACTTACATTTTAATATAATCACTGGGAGCCAGCTGAGAATGGACTGAAGGAAGGCAAGGGCAGAAGCAGGGAAACCAGTTCAGAATCAATCACAACAATCTAGGCAAGAAAGGATGGTAGCTTGAAAGCAGTGCACATGGGGAGCAGTGAGCATCTTTGGATTGTATCTGGAATGTAGAGCTGACAGGATTTGCTGAGGAGTGCGAGATAGGTCAAGGATTACTCCAAATTCTATGGTCTCCGAAAGCGGGAGGGGAAGTTACCTTTGCTGAGATACAGAAGATGGTGAGCAGAGCAAGTTGGGTAGGGAGAGGGCAATATCAGGAGCTTAGGGTGGGCAGGTGAGATTTGAGGTGCCTATTAGACTGAAGCAGTCAAGAAAACAGATGTATGAGTTCAGATTTTAGAGAAGAGACCCCCTGGAGATATAAATTTGAGAGTCATCAGTGTAAAGATGGTATTTAAAGCCACGAGGCAGGATGAGATCACTGAGGGTCTGAGCTTCAAGGGCACTCCAACATTTAGAGGATAACATATTTTTTACGTAATTTATCTCCTGTCTCCCAGTCTTTCTCTACCACTAAAACTTGCTTTGAGACAAGTCTAATAGAAACCCATGTTTACATTTCCATGGCAATAGACTATGACGTCAACTAAAACCCTATGTTACATGTTCCAATTAAAAGTGATGGCTTGAGAGATAAGGCTCATGTTCAGTCAAGCATCCAAATTTAATCCTTGGCAAGTCAGGAAATGATTGCTTAGTTCTTAAAAGATTTTAATTGGATAGTGGAATAAGTGAATTTAGAAACTTTTAGATCCAAAGTGGATGAAACATGGAACCTATGTTACTAAAAAATTTTAAAAAGGAAAAGACAAAAAATCAGCCAAAATTTTATATTGTATCTAGAATGTGTGTGATGTTAGTTACCCTCTAACCTGCATTGCACCAGAAGCCCCTTGACTTGTCATATTTAGAACGTAAAAATCTTTTGCAGTCACAATTTCAGGAAAGCAAAAGCCAAAGGTATATTGGTCCAAAAAGTTATCATGCTTTCCCAATATTAGAGGAATATAATATCCTTTATTATTCTTTCTGCCCCTTAAGTTGTCTTGCAAGTTGCTTATTGGTTACCAATCAATATTTAAATTAGTATTTTGTTAAATATGTTTCCATCAACTGAATTCCCTAATAGCAAAAGAAATCACTCATGGGAAATTGCTAATTTTGGTCCCTTCAGAGAAAATACGTTAAAATGTAAATCACACGTCCTGTGAGGTATGTTCAAGCAGCCCCTTTATAATCCATTCCTTTGCCAGCTCTGTGTGCCCCAGTGTCTGCATTCTGGGAGAGCAAGGTAAGGAGGCTTGGTGATGAAAGTTGCTCCGGTATTTTGATGACCTGTATGAAATGAAAGGCTGGCACTGCAGTCCTAGGATATTGCAGTTAATAAAACATGGCCACTGTTCTTGAGGAACTTACAGTCCAAGGAAGAAGGCAGGCAGAAAAATAGATCATGGTAGTACAGTATTGTAAGCACTTGCAGGTCCTGTGGGTACACAGGAAAAAGTTCCTGGATGAAATGTCTCCAGAGTCAAGTCTTGACAAATAAGCAGGCGCTAACCCAGCAAAAAAGAGGAGGGAGTCACAGATGCGGTTGTGCACGGGGTGGGCAGGGACAGCAGCCCCTGGGCCTGTGGATGAAGGCCCCTGTTAGCCATGCTAAGGTTCTTGGTTTTATTCTGCATGCCTGGGAGGCAGTGATGGGCTCGAAGTACAGGAGTGATGTGGTTAGATTTGTGTTTCACAAAGCTTACCAAGGGCCAGAGGCAGATTCAAAAGAAGGCAGTGTTTTGAAGGTATCAAAGGCATTCTTCCTAAAGACAGGGAGACCCATTTGAAAGGCAAAGTAACTGTTTTTACAAGAGATGATGAAGGCCTGACCCAGGACAGTAGTGATGGGGATAAATAAGAGGAAAGAGGTTAAATAAATATTTAGGGGGTAAAATAGCTGAAAACAGCTGTCAAGTAAAATGGACATGAGTCAAGCATTTGTTTCCTGGTCCTTTATGGGCAAACCCTAACGCTGACAGCTTTCCCAAATGGACAAGACCTAGAAAGTGTAGTTCTTAGAAAGAATCTCATCTTATGAAACGAAATAATTCTATGCTTCATGCTTTTCAGGAAGGGGAAAACCACTATAATTTAGTTTTCACTACTTTTTTAAAAATTAAATGTATTGGGGTGACATTGGTTAATAGGGTCATATAGGAATCAAGTGTACATTACTATGATACATGATCTGTATATTGCTCTGTGTACCCACCACCCATAGTCAAATCACCTTCTGTCACCATATATTTGGCCCCCTTTACCCTCTACCACCCTTCCACTCCCTTCCCCGTGGAAACCACCACACCGTTGTCTGTGTCTCTGAGTTTTCTAAGTACTGCCATTTGCGACCACGTGCATGGACCTTGAGAATATTATGCTAAGTCAGAAAAGGCTAAGAACTATATGATTTCATTCATATGTGGGATATAAAACTGAAACTCAAGAATTTTCACTACTTCTTAAGTAACATTATTATGTCTTCTTTGATCCATCAGCTATTTAAAAGCATTTTTTAAATCTCTTTACATATGGAGCTTTTTAATATATCTTTTTATTAACTTCTAACTTAACCTGTTACAGTCAGAAAATATTTTCTAAACAGACCATTCTTTGGAATTTGAAGAGACTTTATTTATAGCCTAGTACCTGGTTGATTTTTGTAAATGTTCAATGCATACATTAGAAAAATTATTATTTGATAGGTATTAGCCATGGTGTTTTAGTTTTTCATTTTGTATTTTTTTTAATCCTCACCTGAAGATATTCTTTCCATTGCTTTCCAGAGAGAGTGGAAGGGGGTAAGGGAAAGGGGAGGAGGGGAGGGAAGGAGAGAAGGAGAGAGGGAGGGAGGGAGGGAGGGAGGGAGGGAGGGAGGGAGGGAGGGAGGGAGGGAGGGAGGGAGGGAGGGAGGAAGAAACATCGATGTGAGAGACACATCGACCGGCTGCCTCCCACACGTGCCCCTACTGGGGCCAGGGATCAAGCCTGCAACCAAGGTACATGCCCTTGGGTGGAATCGAACCCAGGACCCTTCATTCTGCAGGCCGACACTCCAACCACTGAGCCAAACCAGCCAGGACAGCCATGGTGTTTTATATATGTTCATTAGGCCAGCCGGACTTTTGGTCTGATTGATCTGTCAGTTACTTAAGGAACTGTGTTAAAATCACAAACCATGATGGTAAATTTGTCACTTTCTCATGGGGGGGTGTGTGTGTGTGTGTGTGTGTGTGTGTGTGTGTGTGTGTGTGTGTGTGTGTGTATTACACACATATATATATACAGTTTTATTGTATTAGAATTAGAACCTTTTGCTGCTCAATTTAATCTTTTGGTTAAAGTCAGTAATCATCTTTATTTCTTTGTACTCTGTCACTTTGGATGACACTAATAAAGCTATCTGGATTTATTTTAATTGGTATTTGCCAGATACACCTTTTTCCATCTTTTTATTTTAAACTTTCTCTGTTCTTATGTTTTAGGTGAGTGTCTTATAAAGAGCACATAGCTGGATTTAGTCTTTCTGTTGGTTCTGTTATATTTCTTTTTTTTTATGACTGTAATTTTTTTTTTTTAACCTGGAGAATGTAATCCATTCACATTTAATGTGAGTTCTAATGTATTTGGATTCATTTCAAATATGTTATTTTACAATAAACTACTCTTTAGAATACAGTTTATCAAACTCATTAAGGTTGTAGAGCACAAGGAAGTCATGATGCTTTTTGTACAATACCAAAGAATGTTAAGCTTAAGTTAACTGTATCCATATTTCACATGAAATTATATTTTCTCTTCTATTAAACTGTAATTTACACAGAGTAGTGAGCCCAAGGGTTTAAGAAGAAAAGTTAAATTTGAGAACATTTTGTTCATTAACTTAATTCCTTCTGAGATCTAGGGAAAGGAGCACCTTATTTGGTCTTTCCATCTTAGCATCTTGGTTCAATTTGCAAAACTCCAGTGTTGTTCAGAAGTATAGCTACCAGAAATTCACAAGAAATTATAAAAACATGAAATTTAGATGGATCCAAGGGACTTTGAAAACATTTGTGAATAATATATTATAATGGGTTTTGGAGTCAGACCAACCTTGGTTTGAATCCTGGCTCTGCCATCTTCTACTGGGTGAACTTGGGTATGTTTTTTATCTAACTCTTCTTCTCCTTATCTGTAAAACAGAGATAGAAATAATAACTTTTTCATGGGGTTATTGTAAGGATCAAGTGATTTAGTGATCATAAAGTGCTTAGTGCAGTGTTTATCTTACGATCAACACTCAAGAAATGGTGTCTGGCACAATTAATGTATTATATATTTTAACAAATGTTTATTGGACACATGATGTATATAGCCACAGTCTTAGGCCATAGTGATACAGAAGTGAATGTGACACATGCTATGAGAGAAACATGCATGGACTGCTAGAACACAGAGGCAGGGCAACAACCCCATGCTGTTACATTCAGACTCCTAGAGGAGGCAATATCTGAATTGAATCTTAAAGAATGCATATGGATAAGCTCACAGAAGCAGGGAAAGAACTTTCTAGGCATAGGGCATCGGCTATGAAAAGAGATTTGAAATATTGATATTTAAGAATGAACTCTATTATGACATTGTAGTGGAGGCTGCCACTCTCTCCCCTGTAACATCAGTTAATGTCACAGCCAAAAGAAGTAGAGGAATGAATGAACTATTGAGGTTATTTTTAATATAGAGTTTGTTAATATTTATGCTCATATTTATAATGTTAAGCAAATATTTGTAATATCTATGGACTGTCCAACATTATAGTCAAAACTAAGAGTGAAAAAATCCAAAATATGTAAAGAATTCATACAATTCAATAGCAAAAAAAAAATCTGATTAAAAATGGGCAGAAAATCTGAACATTTTTCCAAAGAAGATATACATATGGCCAAAATGTACCCGAAGAGATGCTCAACATCGGTAATCACCAGGGGAATGCAAATCAAAACCACAATGTGGTCCTATGGCACACCTATTAGAACAATTATCAAAAAGACAAACTATAAGAGGTACTGAGAGGGTGTGGAGAAAAGGGGACCCCATGCACTGTTGCTGGGAATGTAAACTGGTGCGACCAGTATGGAGGTTCCTCAAAAAACTAAAAGTAGAACTACCATATGATCCAGCAATTCCTCTCTGGGTATTTATCCAAAGAAATCAAAAACACTAACTGAAAAAGATGCCTTCCCCTCTATGTTCATTGCAGCATTATTTACAATAACCAAGATATGGAAACAACATAAGTGTCCAGCCATTGACAGACGGAAAAATAAAGAAAATGTAATGCACACACACAATGGAATATTATTTAGCCATAAAAGAGAAGGAAATACTGCATTTGCAACAACGTGGATGTACCTTGAGGGGATTATGCTAAGTGAAATAAGTCAGACTGAGAAAGACAAATACCATATGATCTCACTTACATAGGAATCTAAAATCAAAACCAAAAAAAAACAAGCTCATTGATACAGAGAACAGATGGGTGGTTGCCAGAGACAGGTGGTGGGAGGGTGGGCAAAACAGGCAAAATGGAGTCAAAAGGTACTATTTTATAACTTCCAGTTATAAAGTAAATGTCATGAGGATGTATTGCACAGCAAGGTGACTATAGTTAATACTGTATTGCATATTTGAAAGTTGCTAAGAAGGTAGATCTTAAAAGTTCTCATTTTAAAAAATTGAGAGAGGACATTTGAAATACTTTCAACAATAAAGATAAATTTTAAAAAATAAAAATAAAAAAGTTTGAGAGAAAGCTAATTGTCAAAGAAAATAGCATAGTATGGTTTAAAGACTATAGCAATGGAATCATAAGACCTGAATTAAAATTAGACTCAACCACCTAACAGCTATGTGCATTTTGATAAGCCATTACTGTTTCAAATTCTCATTTTCTCCCTAAAACAGAGGTGATAAGACCTACGCCAAAACATTTTACAAATGTATTGTGACGCTCAAATATAATCAGCTCTTGATATTCATGATGATGGGAATTCCAAAGAAGCATAAGCATCAAAATCCAAAAATAGTAGATAAATTAAAATTTGTAATAATTGGTTCCAGAATACATTTTTGTCTACTGATTCATCCTTCTAATTATATTTTGCTTAGGATCAAGTTAATTCCATTTGTATTTTTTTAACCTAAACCAGCAGACGACAGGAAGAAGTAGCCTAGATCATTACAACGTGGTGACAGAAGTCATTTTGGAATTTAAAAATTACTGAAATTGCCCTGGCAGGTGTGGCTCAGCGGTTGAACATCAACCTATGATCCAGGGCATCGCAGTTCGATTCCCAGTCAGGGCACATGCCCAGGTTGCGGGCTCGATCCCCAATTGGAGGCACGCAGGAGGCAGCCAATCAATGACTCTCTCATCATTGATGTTTCTATCTGTCTCTCTCCTTCTCCTTTCCCCTCTCTGAAATCAATAAAGATATATTTAAAAAAAAAAAAAAGAATGAAGTTGTGGCCCCTTTTTGTCACCATTATTCTGACCATATTCCTATTTAATAACTGGTTTACTTTTCTCCTTGGGCTACAATCATACACAGTACTTTTGCCCTGCTCTCACCTCACCATATGATTTATTATGTACATAGGCATCTGTCCTCCCAACTATCTATATTCTTTTAAAGTATAGACAATTCATTCAAAAAATACTTACTTTCTGACCATGTTAGAGTAATTAGTACCAGACCTACCTTCCCATCATAAATAACTAGAAAATGGGGCATACATGAAACAAAATATATGAAGCAACTGTTTCACCTATTGAACAACAGGTATGTTATCCAGAAGAGAAAAGAAACAAATAAGGTGGTTCCTAGAGGCACATTACTGACCATGGCCCAGAGAGGAAGAAATCAAGGAGATCATGGCAATATCAGTGAGTTAAGAAAACTGAGTTTATAGCTTAGGGAGACTCAGGTGGCTAGAATTTATGGGAACATGTGCTGGAGAGGAAGGAGCTAATCAGGGAAAGGTCCAGAAATCTGCATAGGAGTCCCCTTAAAGTCTGTTACTAAATGGAAATACATAGAAACTCAACAAAGCCAGGCAACTACTAGGGAGTTCTGAACATTTCCCAGAAATCATACAGGAAGGGGAGGTGTTGAGTTCTAGACAGCCAGAGAGCATTCGGTAAAGATCCACAACTTAGTAGAAGGGTGGACTTGCCCTAAAATAAACGCTACCCTAAACTCACCCTAACAAATCTCAAAACAATCCTCAGAAGAATCAAACAGATCCTCAAATTACTTAACGGCATGGAAAAAAAAAAAGTTCAACCCTTTGGAAAAACACAACAAATTAAGATGCTCAACAGTGTAACATTTGCAATATTCAGCATCCAATGAAAATCATTAGTTATGCAAAGAATTGGGAAAATGTGATACAAACCAAGAAAAAAAGTCAAAACTGACACAGAAATGACAGTGATGGTGGAATTAGCAGAAAGAAATTTTAAGAGCCATTAAAAATATGCTCTGAATTAAAAACATGAACATAATAAGGAGAAAAGTGGAAGATGTAATAGAGGTTTAAGAACTGAAAAATACATCTGCAATTAAAGATTCACTTGATGGGCTTATCGGTCGAGTCGATATTACAGAAGAAAGGATCAGTATACTTGAAGACAGTAATAGACATGATCTAAACTGAAGCATAGGGGGAAAAAATGACTGAACAAAATACACAGTGGTCTACCATATGTGTAATTGGAGTCAAAGAAGAAGAAAGTGGGAAAGACACAAAATTTTAAGAAATAATGACTGAAAATTTTTCAAATTTTATGAAAATTATAAATGTCTAGATCTAAGAATTGCAATGAACCCCAAGCCAGATAAGCATAATGTAAACCACATCAAAGCACATTGTAATCAAATTCCTGCAAACCAATTATAAATAGAAACTTAAAGTTGTCCAGAGGAAAAGAACACACATTACATATAGAGGAACAAAGATTGATTGCAGACTTCTTGTCAGAAACAATGCAAGCCATAAAAAATCTTTAAAGTGCTTGAAAAATAAACTGTTGACATAGAATATTATATCCTTCAAATATGAAGGGGAAATAAAGACAGAAAAACAATAGTTGAAAGAACTTATTACCAGAAACTTGCACTGTAACAAACATTGAAGGAAGTTCTTTAGGTGGGACCACAGGATACTAGGTAGAAACTCAGATCCACCCAAAGGAATGAAGAGCCCCAGAAATGGTAAATACAAAGACTTTTCTTCTTCATTTCTTAATTTCTTTAAAAGGCAATTGAAAGTTTAAATAATAATAACACTTGTAAAGTTTATATTATATAGAAGTAAAATGTATGAGAATAGTAGCATAAAGGTTAGGAAGAGGAAATGGAAGAATACTGTTGCAAAGTAAATTGATTTCTAGGTACAGTGGCATGTTTGAGAATAAACTGATAGTAAACCCTAGATCAGTCACTTCTAAAAATTAAAAAAAGTGGTAGAGTTAAAAACACACCACAGTGAAGATGAAATACAGTGAATCCAAAAGAAAATAGGGAAAGAGGAAAGAAATGATTTGAGTGTTGTAATGCTGGGTAGTGATAATGCTGTGAAGGAAACTGCTGGCGAGCTACACTCATGCATGTTCTCACATGTCTGCATGATCGGGGCTTTCTGAGCAAAGACTGCTAGCCCCTAGATTAAAGAATGTTTGGATGGCAAACAGACTTCAGAAGTCAGAGACCTCGAGAGATTTAGAGACTTCTCACCTGAACACATCTATGTACATTATAGGGGTCGGAAACCGAGAGGCCTTCCCCTCCTCTCCCCTGAGAGGATTTATTATATTACAAAGCAAGGTCAGTATGTCCTTTCTCTCTCTTTTCTCTCCTTCTCCCTCCCTCTCTCCTCCCCCCTTCCGCATCCCCACCCCAGAGGGAAGGAGGAACAGCAGCTGTGTCAGCTGTCCTACATAAACTCCAAAAATCCATTATTTCAGGGTTTCTCTCATCATGTCACCCTGCTGGGGTTGAGACATAGAGAACTAATTAATGCAATTATGAGTAATTAAAAGGCTGTCTCTGATCTAAAAACCTAGTGTTTCTTGCCAGAATGAATGAGTGAATGAATACTTAACAGAAATCAAAATAGGAAAGAGGTATCTCCTGTAAGGTGGCTGGGAAGGCCTTTCTGAGGAGGTGACATTTGAGCGGAGATGTGAATGAAGTAAGCCACGTAAGACCATGACGTGGGAGAAGACCGTAACATACTCATCTCACCGGCTCTCCCAGTGCCCAGCGTAGTGATTTACCCATAAGCAACATTTCGATAAATAAGGGTCAAGGATATGACACTCTGAAAGGCGGGCCACTCTGGCTGGAGTATTGTTTTCCTATCCTATAAACTCGAGAGTAGCTACATCTTCAGACAAAATGACTTTTTAGCCACACACCTGTTAGCTAGGAAAAGATTGACTAGAAATCAAACTCAGGAACCGTTTCAAGTGTAATTCATGTTTCATTTCCTTGAATAAATCATACAGATGTCTGCAAATTTAGGGTTAGGAAGCACAGAACGAAGTTCTAGTTGGGAGGCCAAGTTCTTTTTACAGAGGTAGAAATAGATACTAACTTGGTTTGGAAATTCTGTCATCCTTGTAAATGTGACATACACAAATGCTGAGAACAGTTACGGTGGAAGAGCACAGGCAGTAGGAATAATAAACGCGCGTCATGAATTTTAATTGGGACATAACTGATAGTAGGATCCTTCAGTTGTGCAGCGTGTCAGAAGCTTGCAGCCAGAAGGAAGGATGGAATGCAAAGCCAAAGGGCGCGTGGTTCCCGACTCTGGCAGGAGCCGGTATTAGCGTGACCTTTTCGTCCAAACCCTTCTCATCTCTATTTCACCAGGTCATTCCTTCCCTTGCTGTGAATCATCCCTGAGAATCTGTAACAAGCACATCATTGTCAAGAAGTTAAAAGCAATGATAAGTTGTTCTGCTAACACCTGTCAGTGAAATAGCTCAGAGCACAAAACCCAGGCATTTAAGGAGTTGACAAGTATTATTAAACCTGTTTTGCAAGAGAAGAAGCTGGTTCAAAGAGGGAAAGGCTGTCAAAGGTAATGCAGTCAGTAAGTGGCTCAGGCCTCCTGCCTCGCACAGCTGGGCTCGAACCCGGGGCCTCTCGAGCCCTTGCGGGCGTCTCCTTCTGTCCAACTTTAAACTGCTGTGACCGTTTTAAAACTACAAATATGCCTTAAATTCAAGTATATTTCTTATGACTGGTTTTCGCTGGGTTTTCTCCCTCACTCAGAAACGTACACAATCTGAAATTTTTAAATGGTGACAACAGTGTACTTCTACTGCTCGCTTGCTTTTCTCCCTGGAGCACTTTAATCTGTCTATGTTTGGCACCTTGCTAAATAAACCTCATGTTTGAATTTAGGCGAATCATAGTAATGCTCTCATTCAGGGGATGGTGCTTGGTACAGGTCCTTCCTTGAACCTGACCCTAATTTCATGATTTCATTAAAGAAAAAAATATAGGAAAAGCCTAATTTAAAGTAAATTAGGATTTATAATTGGGAAATGTTTCTGCCTGTTTGTAACTAACTTTCTAGTTGCTCTCCACTCAGCTTTCCACTCTCCATTTACTTTTATTTTTTAAAAAATGAGGAATAAACTGTCTTAGTGTGGGTTCAACAGAGCACAGAGCATAAGACAAAGGCTTAAGTACACATCCTCCTTTCAGGACTCTGATCCAGGGAGCACGGGCAAGGGACAGGGAAAGGGAAGCAGAAGAGCGGGAAGAGCCTGTACAGAGATGCTCAACATGTTCAAGTTGGCCACCCTTGTGGGCAACTAGTTGCTCAATCCTGCAGGACAGCTTAAAGAGCCCAGCAAAGAAACAGAAACCCGGCAGTGGAAAGAGCAGCACTGGGCAAGGCGCTGTTAGGTTGCACCTGCAAGAAGCCAGCTGGAGCCCGCGAAGAACTGGTGGCTGGAAAAAAGATGCAGGGAGGACAGATGGCTCTGAAGTACTAACAAGTGGTCTACCCTTGTGGCATATACTTCCGTGCATAAGTATAGAAAGTAAAGCATGAACTTTTGCTCCCTACCCCCTCCCTCTCATGGATACTTGTCATTAACATTTCATTGTCTATGCATTTACAAGCTATCTGAGACCATACACATTTATCTTTTTCCTTTTAAAAAACATGCATCGGCTCATACTAATCTCCTTGTTCTGTGACTTTTTTTCAACTCGTGTTATTTGCATCGTGGTTAGGTTTTACCTCATTGCCAGCAAGTTGATTTTGCCCTATAGGAGGTACAGTGCAAAACACGTGACATTTTTGACGTTCATGCAGTAATGAAGGAATGATAGCATGAGTTCTAGCTAGAGTTCTTGCTTATAGAAGAGGAATGCTGCTCACATTGGGAACGCAGTGGGCACAGACTGGTAAAGCATGGATTGTCATTGCCAGACAACTAAACAGTCATCCCTGCCAGGCTCCTCCTCCTCCCCATTCATCAGCACCTCCAGAGTCTCAACGCAGAAGTAAGAATGGAGACCACACAAAGGAGACAGGGAAAAGAGATGTAGGGGAGGAAAATAATTGTCCCTCTACCCTTCTGAGTTCTTTGACCAAGACCCCTGTAATAAAAGACAGATTAACAATAGAAAAACAAACAGAAGGTTATTAACAAGTATCCCTCAGGTATACATGGGAGAAACCCAGGAAAAAATGAGTTCAAATTCAGGATTAAATAGCATTTTAATAGGGAAAGGGAGGGGATAGGCCTGTTAGGCCTTCTCCTTGGAAGGGATGGGAGGTGTGATAGTTTGTGACAGTTGTTTTGGGTGTGGTGTTGACTTCTTTTCTCCTGTGACAGGAGTCAATCTTCCCTAGTTGATAACACTCCCAGGGAGGGGGTTTATGGGAATCAGATTCCTTTTGGAGGATCATCTTCGGGCAGAGAAGGAAAGTTCAGAGAAAGCCTCTCCCTGCATCAATTTGGAAGCTGCATGTTTTGGGGTGGCATGTCCTGAACTCCCACAGTCATATTTTGGGGTGGCATATTCTACTACCCTTGAGAGATGAGAGGAGACACAAAGATTTGTTCAGTCAGCATATATGTTAACCCCATACTAAGTGACAGGCACTAGAGATAAAATAGGGAACACTACAGACTTGGTCCCTGTCCGCAGGCCGGGAAAGTCTATAACTGAGGGAAGGAAGAGATAAGAGTAGGGTAAAGATGCAGAAGAAGAAAAAATAGAATTCCAAAGGAATGAGGAATTTCAGGAATGGCTAAATCAGTACAGTGCTTGTGTTAATATACGTTGTTTAAATCCCAGCCATCTGCTCCCACGTCAAACACATACGCGCCGTACCCATGTATTGCACTCCTCTCCCACGTCCATATACATCCCAATAACAACATGGTGATATGTTTTTCATCGTTTCTCACAGTTGATAAAAAATACACGATTCAAACCAGTGGATTGTGACCCAGATCTAAGTATAAATATAGTGGAAGTCATACGTTTCTTTAGTGACAGTCTTGCTAATTAAATTATTTGGCCTGTTTTTAGCCACACTGGATAGTTCTTTTTAAAGTTGTTATGAATGTTGTTTATAGCAGCATCAATAAGCCAAGAACTCACGTAGTTACTCAATCACACAGATTACTCCTCATTGCCTGTTCATAACAGAATCCTAAAATGTTTAAGATTTCTGATGCAAATCAAAATCTCATCATCGCTTGTCATTGCTAAATTAAGTGACAGGATAATAACATTACATTAAAACCATTTTTCTCTTGATTGAGTACCTTTTTCAGAAGTGAACCTTGTAGATGTATATTTTTTTCATCAGTACTATAAATGCATTTAAAATCTGAGATTAAAAATAGTATTGAAAAGGGGAGGAGTGGAGTGGGATGTTTTCAAATTATTGATGAATCTCTTGAATCCCAAATAACCATATTTGACAGTGCAGTGCTAGGGAATGGAGTTGTTTAGCTCACTTTATTGAGACTTTTAGAAGTACATAAAGGAGGTTCACAGGTCAAACTTGGTCTTTATTGACACAATCATATGTTCTTGTCAACAGTCATATGGCATCCCATTGCCAACAGGCTGTTAGTGACCTGCAGGAAGTGGCATTGTTCTGTTACTCTAATATGATAAGATACTGGTTTCAGATACATCACAACCTATGTGGGAAATAAATATAAGTTTCTAATCTGCTAAAACAAAGTAGGTTTTCAGTCAACTTACCATGGTGAACTTCTCTCTTGGCCTTTCTTTCTTGCCTAAAGCTAGTTAACCTTTTTGATCACACATATCACCTCTCTGTCTGCTCCATCTGGCCCTTGGCCCACTTCTTTGTGGGCCAGTCAACCAGTCCTCATGCCTCTGAGCCCATCTTCTTCACTTGCCCTTCCACCCAGAACTCCTTTTCCGTTTTCAAGTCTTCTGTCCTTCAAAGACTTTGTTTTCTCACCCCTTCCACCTTTAACATTATGAAAATCATATACTAGCGTAAACCTTTTACTTTTTCCTCACTTAATACTATCCTCATTAGGCAGTAACATGTCAGTAATAACCTATCAGTAAAAATCCTTAGCTCTTGGAAAAGTGGATGAAGGTATAGACTGAAACAGCATTGGCTATAAGTTGACTATAGTTGAATCTGGGCAATAGGTATAAGGGAAATCAGTGTACTATTTTCTCTAGTTTTATGTGCTTGGATTTTTCTATAGTAAAAATTTTAAACTAAACTTGGCTCTTTGGAATTCATTTTTTTAAAATAGATGCTCTTTTTGAGTCAGTGCCTGAAATGGGTAATATACAGGGTGGATTAGGACCAAAACCTGAACCTGCCACCCAAATATCCCACTCCCACCTCACCCTCAGGAAACAAATAAGATTCTTTAATGCCTGGAATTGCAACTTCTCTCTTCTCCTGAGGTCCTGAGCATGATTACCGGAATCCTGGTACCCTTTCTGCTTCTTATTAAAGCCGCCAGATAAACCAGGACAGAAACACACACTAGCTTGGTCCCATTTATTGAGTCCGGCTATGAATAAAGCTCTGTCCTGAGCATTGAGGAAGAATATGAAGCTCCTTCTCTCTGAGAGGTCCCAAGATGTGAAACAGACACCATGAGCAACCCTGATGCATACAGACACTGGGAGCTGTCCTCTGAAGCAGAGCTAGGGTGGCGCGGGGCAGTGGGGAGAGGAATCCTGTCAAGCAGATGCATTCTCGAAAGTGATGCAAACTCCTGAATGTTGTCTGGAAGGGGAAGGTCCTCTCCCCTGCTTCTGCTTGCGATCCTGATTGCGTACAGCTCCATCCGATAACCTTCTCTCCCTTCCCAAGAACTTAAAAATTGATTGCAGCTACCAATGTGCTTTTTTTCCCTTCTCTTTTAAAATTATGACAGTCTTACTCCCCGTTTGCCAAAAACCGGAGAAACCATCCATGGACATAAGTTTTTTATTGGCTTTGGAGGGAAAGGTGCCAACCAGTGCGTCCAAGCTGCTAGGCTCGGCGCGAAGACAGCCCTGGTGTGCAAGGTGAGTGTGAAGTCCAGTGGAGAGTGCTCTAAAAGTAAGAATGTGGTTTTAAGTCTTGAGTTCACTGGTGTGTGTGTGTGTTTTAACTATTTTAAAGTGAACAATTCGGTAGCATTTAGTACAATCACAGTGTTGTACAGCCACCATTTCTGTCTAATTCCAGAACATTTCCATCATTCCAAAATAAAACTCCTTACATTAAGCAGTCTCTCCCCATTTCCCCCTCCCCTTAGCCCCTGGCAACCACCGATCTACATCCTGTCTCTATGGATTTATCTATTTCTGAAGATTTCCTATAAATGGAATCATGTGAAACGTGACATTTTATGTCTGGCTTCTTTCACTTAGCACAGTGTTTTTAAGGTCATCTACCTTATAGCACATATCAGTACTTCATTCCTCTGTGGCTGCATAGTATTCCATTGTATATGCCACATTTGTTTACCCACGTATCTGTTGGACAATGGGGCTGTTTCCACCTTTTGGCTCCTGTGAACAGTGCTGCTCTAAACATGCAGGTACATGTACTTGTTTGAATACCTACTTAATTCTTTTACAAGCTCATTGGTTTTAAAGATTTAAATAGTGTTTTTTTATATTAGTTTCTATCTCACTGGATCCTCTGGAAAGTAGCAGTCCTCAAATAACTTAACGCTGTGTTCCCTGAATTGAATGAGTTTATAACTAGAGTATGAGAAGCGGGGAGAATTACTCCACTCCTATGGGTTTACCTAGACCAGCTTCTAAACAGCAGCATGAGTCATCCTGTTTTTAGCAGGTTTTACTGCAGCAACACAGCTTCTGGAAACTTGGTTTAATAACTGGTGATTTACTCATCTCTGAGTTATTTTCCTCTAATGCTATATCTTGGAACGCAAAGGGATCTGGGCCTTACTGAATTGCACATCACTGATCCTTAGGCATAGTTTCGTTTTCAGAAAGAAACGTGAAGTACAGTATTCCTATCTCCACCCATCTACTGAAATGATCTGAAAAGTATATCAAAATTGGCTGCCAAAGGTTCAACTTTTGCATCTTCGATGAAATTTTAAGATACTATCGTTACTGGTCTAACAGGAAAGATAATTTATTTTAGGAAAGCTAGACTGGGTCTGCACAGTAGAGGATATGAAAAATATGAGGAATTTAAAAGAATGAGCTCTCTGCTGTGAACTGGGTAGATTTTACCAAAATTTCTCTGAAATGTCACTTCCCATTGCACACAGCACTCTGTTCTCCCTGGGGTCTTTAAATGATGCATAAACTATCCAATTACCACTTCTTCTACTAATGAACTGTAGCTTTATTTCTAATTTATGATTAACATGACATAATTCTCATCTGGCTATTTGGTCAAAAACATCTCATGAAGCACAAGATTCAGAGTAAGAAACTCTCATTTGCTAAGGTTGAGCTCTTGATAGATTTAAAATATCAATCAATTAATCAGCAATTAATTATTGACGACCTATTATATGCTAGGAATTATGTGGCTTGGAGAGGGAGCCGATTAAAAATGTTAGGCCTGATCCATCCTATACTTGATTAGAAATGAAGGGTTTGGGGAGTAATCAGATGATGCTGACTTAAGGGGGCTTGGAATTGGAAACTGGAAAGAGTATATCATTTCCTGGCTGGGAAAACGTGGACAGAGAATTGGTATTGGAATCAAGGTACCGAGAATGGTCATGGGGAAAGGGGAGTTCCCTAGAGCTGAGCTGTTAAAGGAGAGATTAGAGAACGCCCTCTTGGAAGTTTTATAAAAGCTATTCATTTAGCCATTAAAGTCAAAATTGGATGTCCCCTAGGACCTCATCCAACTCGAGGGTTTTGAGATTGGTTTTATTTTAGGTCTGCTGAATTTGAGGCAAAGAGAGCAATGCAAAATAGGAATATTTGAATTGTGGAACTGACCTTGGGAAATGAAGCATGAAACCACAGGAGTGGATATGAGGGGAACAGAAGGCAGAGGGCGATATTTGAGGAAATGTACCAGTTAGGAGGCTGATTAAAGCAAAGGTGCTATTTATTTTAGCACCTCTGGCCTGTGTAAGATGGTTTATGTTAGTACCTGTCCAATTTTGAAAGTTCTTTATATCTAATGAGCCCCTGATTTAGTCATCTGGCGTTTAGCCCCACAGTGGAATTTACCTGGGGATCTGTACAGAGAAGGTGAGAAAAAATGGCTTCAGCTAAAACCTATACAGGGTTACTTTGCTTAGATAATCTGGGACATTTAGACGTGGATTTATTTAAGATTAAACAAATTGCATAATATTCTTAGACTTCTTAACAAGAAAAATAAAATACTATTTTCTAGTGGAAGTCATTGTTATCCATTAATTATTATATTTCTTCCCATTGTGAAATATATTTTTATTAAGCAAATTAGCCAAACTGTTTTATGGCAGCTTTTTAAAGATGACAAATTCTAAGTAGAAACAAAGATCATGAAATTACTCAAGATAAAATTGAACAGATGGAGCAAAAGAAAAACAGAAAATTTCCTATGGTTTTCTTAGCAACATTAACTTACCTATTACTGCCCCGCAACAAACTAATATTCAAACTCCAATAAAGTAAGACAGTTTGATGACACCTGCAGAACACCTTATATTGCGCTAAGGAGAAGTATTTGTCAAGATACTGTGGCAAGGACTGTGAAGCAGGAGTCCATTAATATGTGTATGGTGAAATAAGTACAATGAAACGCTTCACTAGATAAGAGTTGTGTAGTCAGTATTTAACTGAGTCATGGGCCAAGGCCACAGTCCAAGGGTAATTGGAGATATTCTGAGAATAAAAACCAAGGCAGATCTAGAAAATGAAAGTCGTCTTGGCAGGGCAAAGAGCCTGTTAGGACACCTTTCCTAGGACTTCGCCCGATTTAAGTGTTTCCTCCTCCTGAAGTCAAATGTTAGAGAGGAGGAAGGTGTTTCTAAACGTCAAAAACTGGCAGCTCAGGAGGACCGTGGTAGAATCAAGAGCTCGAGGTGCAGTGGCCCAGCACGAGCCCAGGGACCCTGCTTCCTGGGCAGGTGGAAGGAGCCGCGAGCAGGCATGGACCCAAGTGACCCAGATCGGAAGTCAGCAAGCGGAGACTAGACTTTAAGGAAGATTATTTAGGCAAACGATATAAGATGGTATTCAGTTCAGTGCTTAATTATATAGTATCCATTAGGAATGCCATAAGACTTCTGGAATAAAAGAGTCACAGGGATAAGTAGGAAAGGTAGGCCTGAAGCGGATGCTTGAAAAGCAGGTGGGGTTTGATTAAGTGGAGGAGAGAGGAAAGGACTTCTGAGTTCTCATAAGTGAAGGCCAGGAAATAGACATGACTAGATTGTACTCACATAGTGTTTCAACACAGTCTAATGACCACTCTGAAAAACATAAACCCAACTATTTTTGCCAAATACGAGTTTTAGAAGGATAGAGGCAAAAGCAGCAAAGGGAAGCAAGCCTGGGCACGTCAAAATGGGACTAGAGTCAGCAAGCACAAGCCAAAAAAATCTTTCGGGCTTCCCAGTACCTTGATTCCAACTTTGTGGGTGAGCTCCTTGCCCCCAGCAGGTTCTGCAGGTCTCACTTCTCCGTGCTCCCACTCAGCTGCCTCACCAACCGAGTCCTAGGCAGGCCTGTGCTCTCCCTCCTCACTGCTTCCGTACAAACCTTCCAGACACTCTCCCCACTTCAGTCCTGCAACCAGTGGGCCTCGACTGCAGGCCGCATACTGCAATCACCTGGGAGCGGGCGCGGTCCCACCTGCCGAGGATCTGCTCCATCGGCCTGGGATGCAGCCGGAGCACCGGGATGTTCACAAGCTGCTCCGGAGACACTGGGGAGAGGCTGAGGCTGGGAACTGCTGTGTCCTGCCGCCAGAGGTAACCACACCAGTCCCACCCTGCGGCCTGGCTCAGATGGAAGAATTTGCCACAAAAATGAAGTAAAGAATCTTAATTAGCTTGATAACAGCAGAATTGAAATTAGATTCCAAGTCTCCTGGCTCCAAGGTGCACCATTTTACCTCATGACCTAGAAACTTGAGTTAAAGTTTTCATATCATTTGATAGCCAGCGTGTGGCCAGGAAAATAGGGAAGCCTCCAGAGATACCTGTGACGGTTCCTGTGTAATAGTCCTGATGGTGCCCAGGCCTTTCACCCGTATCATTCGCTGTGATTTTCTAGACACTTGCACTCACTCTCAGTGGCAGGCTGTGAATGACACCTTCGCTTGGGTTCTGCTCCTTGACTTCCAGTTATCAATTTCCGTTTACTGGGGAAGCGGCTTAAATCTGAGTCAGAAGTAAGCAAATGGGATTGGAAGGTGTCCACTATTGCAGCCTTTTTAAAAATAAATCCAGGAGAATACATGATTGTATCAGAGGAAGTAGGGGAGATGGCATTCTTATAGTATAACGTTGCACGTGTCATTGGCGCAACTCTAATGCAGAAAGAAAAAGAGGATCCTTTTAAGTAGGATTCAGATCTCCATTGCTTTTTGTCTACATTTTGATGTGATTTAGATCTACTTAAAGCTTAAATATTGCTCCCGAGGCAGAGATGCCCTCCCTGTTGGCTATATTACTCTCATTAAAGTAACAGGATACATGATTATAGTGAACAGCATTCGTTACACCAAACCATTAACAGATGTTATGTTTTTAGTAGAACGATAGCACAGGCTCATTTTGAAAATAACTTAATGTGCCCACGTGCTTGCTTCCATGATCAAATGCTCTCCTATTTGAAAATAAGAAGCAACAGGAAGGATTGAAGAACAGGGAGAGCCCGATGGGCATGAAAGTGGTTTATATTGAATCCAAGCAGCAGGAGCCTTGCCCTTCCCCCAAGAGAAGCAGCCTGATGATGATGATGATGATGACGACGATGATGATGATGGTGATGGCACCAAACCCTCACTTAATCCTTTACAGTTTAAATGTACTTTCATGCGTATTATTTTATCTTCACAGCAAACTTGCTGTGACTTTCCAGACAAGGACACTGAGCCTAGAGAGTACTAAAGTGGCTCGCCCAAAACCACACAGCTGGCATGAGGGGCGTCCATGACACAGATGGAAAGATTGTCTTCCTGTTCTTGGGCTTTTCATCACTTCTTTCACTCTGTAATGTGTCGCCACGACCTCGATGATGTAAAGTTAATGGAATCACAGTTGACTTCTCTTAATCCTCAGCAGTGTTGTTACTTTTCCATTATTTTTTAGTTTCCAGATTTTTATTTTGACAAGGGAATATCAAAGAAGGCAAAACAAAGTCTTTTGTCCCACACCTCACATAGAGTTTAGAAGGCCAGCCGACAGACTTGCCAGGAAATGATTATTAGAATAAACCTGGAACCATAACCGTCACCCAGGGATGTAGTCAATCAGATGATGGTCTGGGCGGGAAGAACACAGGCAGCTGCTGCAGCCTCTAAAATAAACCGTAGCAAGTCTGCAAAACGCA
This sequence comes from Miniopterus natalensis, assembly GCF_054644295.1. Lineage (NCBI taxonomy): Eukaryota > Metazoa > Chordata > Mammalia > Chiroptera > Miniopteridae > Miniopterus > Miniopterus natalensis. Next base: position 11,904,698 of record NC_142093.1, on the reverse strand, counting down.
GTTACGCTGAGCATGAAATCCCTTCCCAATGTCTCTGATGCTCGTGCTGTTCCACTTGCTATGTCTTATTTCCCTCCAATATCAATTTCTTGAGGGCAAAGCTGCCTGTTTTTTGGTTTCCTCCTCTCCTCCAACAATTCTTCCTAAGCCCTGCACTTGCTAATGTTTACAAACTCACCACCATTTATCACCTGCCCTTGATATTCACCTTAAACAGATTTTGTCCATATAAAACTGATAGGAAAGAGAAATTTCTTTGCTCTAAGTTGTATGCGCCCCACATGCCTAGGGATAGCCTTTTCTTAATCCTAGACCATTCTTATAATGATACTTTCCCAACTATATAACATCCTGATTGCCCACGGGAGAGAGTTAAGTAATGTAAAAGAAGATGAGAGAAGAAAGAACTTGTTTCTAGGATGAATTTTTGACCAAGAAATAGGATGCTTTGGCACTTGCCATGAGGGAAACCTTTGGTAGATGACCTCCTTCCACCAGGGAACTCTCCCCACAGCCACACTTTGTAGCGGACACTCTTCATTATAAAGGCAGAAATTCTGCTAAGAAGTTATTATATATTATTCGAGATTATTGCCTAATCAGCATTTGAGCCAGAAAAGGAGTACAGGGAAAAGTGTTCTTTGCAGAAGAAGGTATCAGAAGTGGCATTTAAATCAGGGGCCAGAAAGCATGCCCATAGTGCAAATCTTGCCCACTACATATTTTTATAAATAAAGTTTTATTGGAACACAGCCACATCCATTTGTTGACATGTTTTCTCTGGCCACTTTCACACTACAATGGCAGTGATGAGTTGTGGCAAGAGAGACAATATGGCCCGCAAAGTCTAAAATATTATTACCAATCCCTGATCTAGACAATCCAAATCCTCACTGGGAAATTTTATTTTGACTCATTGAGGTTCTTGATCTGAGTAAATGTCTGTGTTTCTTTCTGTTGATATGTCCAGAGAGGAACAATTTTCTGTGCATGAGGAGAACATACCAGGAGTGGCTGAGACCTGGACAGAGATATAATCCATTGATGTAGTGCTCACCTGCAGGACAGAAAAATAGAAGTATAGTTCAGGAATGATTCCAACTATATGACATTCTGGGAAAGACAAAATGATAGAGACAGTAAAAAAGGTCAGTAGTTGCCAGGGGCTAGGGGGCAGACAGTGATGAACAGGCAGAGCACAGAGGATTTTTAGGACAGAGAAACCATTCTATATGATAATATAATCACGGATACCTGTTTATTTATTTGTCAAAACCCATAGAATATACAACACCAGAGTGAACCCTAATATAAACTACAGAGTTTGGGGAGTTTGGTTAATGTGTCAACATAGGTTCATTGATTTTAACAACTGTGCCACCCTAATCATGCTGCCAATGAATCGAAGAGGAATGCATGTCTAAAGGAAAAACTGAATTATTGTTACCAGAATGGATGCAAGATGCAAAACAATGGAATTCCACTATACCAAGTTAGCAAGGGCTTTTAAAGTCCCTCCTCTTTGCGCTCCGTGTCAGGGTCAGGGGAGAAGATAAGATTCTAAGAACCAGGCAAGTTATTACAAAGATGCCATCATTTATAGTGAAATCCGAACAACTGAGATTCTTCATAAATACTGAGGACTGTTGATGGTGGGCAGCTCTGTGTTAGTGGGGATTTCCACATGAGCAGATCAAAATGAGAGTGAACCTATAGAACTGGTGAGAACCATTAAATGCTTCACATTTAGGCAGGATGTAAGTGGAACATTAGTATACAACAATTTTTTGGGCTGAAACCAAGTCTAGCAATTTACATTAAGAAGATTAATTAGTTAATGTTTATAAAGTACTGTGCAGATGTGACCTTTCAAAATGCTAAGTATTCTAAAAACTACATTGTAGCATTTTACTAAATGTAAAAGATCTAACGTTCATCATTTCTTTGGTACAGGTTGGCAAAGATTCTTTTGGCAATGATTATATAGAAAACTTAAAACAGAATGATATTTCTACAGGTAAAATTTCATCTTGTTTCAAGTTGGTTTTTAGACCTCTCTTCTGTGATCTGATTACAAGAAAAGTTAAAGATAGAGCAGAATTGATAGATCCTCCCCTGGTGGCCAAGGGATTTTTATGCACAGCTTTGTCTAGTCTTGTTTAAACAGCCTCTGCTTAATTCTTTAGCATCCATTCCTCCAGATGGGAATAAAACAATAGGTTACAACCCTTCATCTCATGGAAATGTTTCAAAAGCAGGTGACGAGACAAAGTAGGTGCTACATTCACAAAAGATATTTTAAGAAAAGTCATTGAGTATCATAGCTGGAAAGGATCTTGGAAACCATTGAGGCTGATACTGTTTATTTGACAAAAGAGAAAACCGAAGGCCAGCGAGGTTGTGAATTTGTCCAAGAGCACAGCTAGTTGGAGCTGCAGCCAGGCCTAGAATGTCTTTGGCTCCAGTTCAAGGCTCTTTGCTGCTGCCAAAGGCTGCCTGGGCAGCATCGCCTTTGCATGCCAGGCCACAACTCCTGAGGACATGCGGAGCTTAGGCGAATGAAGAAAAACAAACAAGCTGGTTTTATAAGTTTGACCTTTAGTCTTTCATCGCAAGTCTGTCCCTTCCTTCACTGAAGAAATATGGTAGTGCAGGAAAATGCACATGTACACAACTATGATTAATTTGGGGGACTTAGAAGCGGGGGCGGTTTGCCGGGTTGTTACTAATTTAGAGAAAAGGTGCAACTAAGTGTAAAGACTATTTTTCTCATTGTATAGGTGATGGGTATAAATTAGCACTAATAACGTATTTCTTTTTTTTTATCATCCCAAATGGTTAAAGGTTAAAAAGTTTACTAAGGATTAGTGGTACATTGAAATTGTTAAAATAAATGATCCGTGCCAGGCTGTGTATATGTGATTGTAATTTCTTTTTTCTTTTAGAATTTACATATCAGACTAAAGATGCTGCTACAGGAACTGCCTCTATAATTGTCAATGAAGAAGGTATGGGTTTTGCATATTGAAATATTTCATAAAACACTTCATTCCCAGAACTAGAGCAGAAGCATCAGTTTTTATCCTAATCTTATAGGTTTCTTACCATACCTACCACGCCCAAAGCATGGTCTTTCCAACCTAAATATAAATGTTTCCCTTTATTTATACATCCCAGGTTGATCATTCAAATATAAATTGTCCATCCAATGCATATGAAGCATTATACTTGCCTCAGAATAATATTTATATCCTATAACATCCCATTACCCTTCGTGTGAACTCAGAATTGATATTTGTCTTTAATAACAGTTAAGTATTCATCTGTCATTTCAGTTATACCAGGTAAATAAATGTAAATAGATAGGTGCAAAAGAAAGTTGATGAATCATATTTATAGACTATTTACTGAGCAAATGGCAGCAACTTATTACTTCTAAGTTATCGTTAGTGTTCAATTTTGTCTGCTCTTTAAACAGCAATCAAGTCTCAAAAGTCTATATATACAACTATGTCACTAGGCCTTGCCATAGGGAAACATTTGCCTTTGAAAAGAGTAACTTCCCTTCACTCTCAAGTAAAGTATTCATAATTTCTGCCAACTGTTTTTAGTATAAAAACACTTCCATAAGATTTTTAAAATCAGAATTAATATTCGGAAGGGCCAAGCATTTCATGGGGCACCTAGGACAGACCCTGGTGCATTGTGGGCAGTCAGCATGCATTGTGTTAGATTAGGATTTGTCACAGCATGTCTTTAATTTATAATGCAGTTTCACAAGATCATTTCTCACAGAAGACATGATATGTTTACCTTTAGTGATCCCAAAGCTGCAATAACGAATAAACAGTGTTCCACTTAAAGACAGTCAGTAGAAGCTTTCACTCTAACAGTGGTCTGTGCTCATTACTTTAAGCTACTTCGTAAGCGATTATTGCTGCCAACAGCAGCTCATTCCCTGCCTCAAACCTCTTTTTGTATTTTGGGGTTATCTCCAAGTTCCGTTTCTTCACTCTCTGTGTACAAAATACTGCATTTTCATGCAAGATATAATTTAATATTGTGTACCGAGTGCCTATTACGGTAGAATTTGTCTGGTTTATGGTGTATGGTAATGTCCTCAAGATGGTAGTGGAAGAGCTCGCACGAACACCCAGGGGCTCCTTTCAGCGAGTGCGTAGCGAGGCCGGGCAGGGAGTTCAGGGCTGGCGAGGCCAGGTGGAGGCCCGAGTGAGGCCCGGGGCCGTGCCCGCCTCCCGGCTGGGCCTTGCCCGGTGCGCAGCAGCCACGGGCAGGCCGCAGGCGCAGGCTCGGGATGGGCCGCCGCGCCGCCGCCCGCAGGGGAGCGAGGCGCCCAGGACGCAGGGCGGAGGCGCTGTCCCTGGGCGCGGGTCCTCTGCGCGTTGCCCGCCCGGGACTGGGTTCCCCCTGGGCCACCCCCACTTTATTAAGTCCTCCTTGTGGCCAACAAGCACGTCTGTGGTAAGAGGACAGGCCAGCTCGGGCCCTGTGCTGAGAGGTAACTGAAGGCCGTGTCTGCAAAAGAGCAGCACCAGCGGCCTGCGGCACAGAGAGCGCTGCTTTCACCCCGCGAGATCAGTGCCCGCCCGTGGGAACAAGGCAACACGCACGCAGTTTTAAACTTCCATTAGCCACATTTGAAAAAGGAAACAGACGCAGGTAAATTCATCTTAATGTCTTCCCTTAACCCAGTGTATCCAAAATATTTTCCTTTCAATATGTAATCCAAAAGTTCTTAAAAAGTAATGAAATATTTTACCTTTCCTTTGTACTCAGTCCTTGAAATGTGCTGTGTGTTGTACAATTAAAGCACATCCCAGTTTGGACTAACACATTCCAAGTGCTCAGTAGCCATATGTGGCTGTGCTCCTGTCATTTAGGATCCACCACGCCGCCTGCATTCAGGTGGGATTGTAGAGAATGGGTCCAAGCGCTGGGTACTTGGTCCCGCTTCTGTTTGATCTGGTACAGGTTAGGCCAAATATCCCTCTCTCTACCTTAAGTTATTTAGTATAATTTTTCACCTGCTAGATATTAAAAAATGTGGTTTGATTTACAAAATCACTTTCCAGAATACCCTGGGGTCCACCTCGAACTGATTGCAACCTACAGAGAGTTAGTTTTTAGCTTTAGGCAAGTTTATTCCTGATTTTAGTCATCATTATGACATCTGTCATTTAGGATTAAGAATCTCTGCCACATACATTGTACCAGCCATTTCCCATAAAAGAAGATTTGACGTTTGTTACATATCATTTCTCAGCTAATATTCTTTGTATATAAGAATACCGATAAAGGAAATCATTTTTAGATTTTGCTCAAAATGATTAGAATATGAATGTTACCTAAATATTGTAAGATACGTTAGGAATATTAAATCTAACCTGAATGGCCTAGAAATGTTAAAATTAATCCAACACATTTCCTGTAATGACTTTGTAAGAGTGATTGTAACACTGCAGAATATCATTGCTTGGCTTTGCTTGGTTTCAATATAAATATATAGAAATTCTCCATAGGCCAGAACATCATCGTGATAGTGGCTGGAGCAAATTTGCTCTTGAATACTGAAGACCTGCGGAAAGCAGCCAGTGCCATTAGCAGAGCCAAAGTGGTGATCTGCCAGCTAGAGGTAACTCAAGCCACTTCCTTGGAAGCCCTAACAATGGCCCACAGCAGTGGAGGTAATTTTACATGCTTGTCATTCTTTCTATAAAAGCTTTTATCTCTGTCTTAATTAAAGTTAACCTTTTAAGCAAAGCAATACTTTTCTGTAGTAAAATGTTCTTTCTCCCATCTGTAAGATTCACTGTCTTCCTCTAGTTCTTGGTAATGTTAGAAAACCTTACAAACAGGGTGAAAATAACATGAGTGGCATTTCTGATATCCCACAGTGGAAATCTTCAATCTCGTTAGCAGAAATAATGCAGGTAGTGACTAGACTCTGTCCAGGATGCAGTCCAGGTAGTGGAACCATCTCCATTCTGAGAAGCGGAGGGTAAGCTGCATGTCCTGTGTAATCACTGCCCAGGTACATTTTGATAAACATCTCTAGGAATTAAAGATTAGTTCTTCCTCCTTTTGTAAAACGTTACCATCTTTTCTATAAACAGCAAAAGGTTGTTTAGACATAATATTTGCTATGTTGTCAACATCCTTTAAGCAGCCCTTTTGTTTTGTTTCACCTTTGATTTTGGAAATTTTTAAGCATGCAAAAGAAGGTGGAATTGTGTAATCTATCCCATCACCCAACTGCAACAGTTATCAACCTTCCTCTGTTCTCCCCGCCAGGTCCCCTCTCTCACCCTCAGGAAATAACAGACTTTTAAAAATCCAGATAGTTTCCTCTGTTTTGCTTTCTTCCTTATTGACCAGTGGGGAGAGCATCTTCTGAATCGGAAGCCCATTTCTGACCCTTGTGAGCTTTGTGGTCTTTGCAGAATTATCTGATTTTTCTGAGCCTTGTCTGTTAAATGCATATAGAAATACCCCCCTACAGAATTGTTCTAAGAATGGGATGAAATTGAATATGCTACCAAGCTGGTGTAGGAAATTTCAGGAAATCCCAATTTTCTTTTCTCTTTCACTTCTCTCTTTAAATTAAAATCTGGACAATATCTTGATCAGCTCCATTTGGTCAAAAAAAATCAAAATTAAAAGTAGCCACTTTAAGACACTGGCTTCTTCTTGATATTATGGCAGTAGTTCTATGACTTATATTAAGAAGAACATAGAGAGAGAACCACATTGGTTTTCCAGATAAAACTCTCATCAAGATACAATTTAAAAAGCAAAAAGAAAAAGAACTGTGTGTGTGTGTGTGTGTGTGTGTGTGTGTGTGTGTGTGTGTATGTGTGTGTGGCTTCTCCCAAAGTGTATAGTGTCCTACATAAAAATAAATGGAAAATAAGTTACTGAAATAATTTTGTGAAAAATTTTTAAATGTATGTCCTGATTTAACAAAATTTCCTCATGGCGAAACAACAGGCCATGGCAAATTCTCACTGACATTTAATGTATTTTTAATGGACTTGAACCTGTCAGGAGGAATCCTGAGCCAAACCCGTTGGTTACATTTTCTCAGTGTCACAGGCCAAGCCTAATGCTCTGGTGAGCCTCCCCTGCATGCACTCACCTCGCTCGCTGACGGGAACACGGCGTGGCACTTCCTTCATGCTCCTGTCTTTCCTGATACAGATCAGAGCATATTCCCATGCAATTTCGCTCTTTTTCCTATTACCCCTTGCTCCTCGGAGATGACTGTTTCCTTGTCCTAGTCTAGTTACCTGTCACCTCCCCAGCTTGTGGAGGAGACAAAGGTACAGCAACCACAGCTGAGGATCCAAACTCTCACAGGTGAGGCTGGAGTTATCCAGATGGGCAGGCAGCCTGACCGCGGGTGTCACTTGGGTTGGGTCCAGAAATGCCTCCTCCATCGCCTGCCAGGCAGTTCTTCCAGTTGAGGAGCTGGAGGACCAGACCAGGGGCACCAGAAATGGGGTTAGGTAATGGTGGGCCAAAGACCACTTGGCCTACTTCACAGTTTGGTGACGAGCTAGCATGCCTAAGTAGTAATTCTGCACTATCTTCTATAGCAATACTGGGAGTAGTAATACCTTGCATTAGCATGTACTTTACAGCTTATAAAGTGCTTTCATATATATTTGTTCCTCAGAAAAACCTTATGACAGAGATATGGCAGGTGAAGACAGACTTAGAGAGGTTAAGTAATTTAGTCAGCCAAGGTCATACTTTTAGTCGGTATAGAAACCAGGACTTCAGACTCCAAGACCCAAGTTCTCTGTCCTAGACCACATTTTAAACAGAGAAACTTCAAAGTCCCCTTGATTTCTAGTAAAATCCATGAATTGTAACATTGCCAACAGGTAGCCTAAGCTCTGAGTGTCTTGCTGTACAAGTCACAGAGAAGGGACCCTGGAGTGTTTTCAGCACTGTGTCCCCCACCTATCCCCATTAAATACACACACACACACAAGCACACATGCACACAGGCTCCTCTGTCCAGAGCTCAGCTGGTCCCCATTTGGTAGTTACCAGCCAGACCCAGCCCAGCTGAGACTCTTTACCAAGACTGGCTGTGTGTGTGTGTGTGTGTGTGTGTGTGTGTGCATATGTGTGTGAATTTAATGTATCTTCATTCTTAAGTAAGACTAGTACAGTGAAAGGAGCACTGGTTTGGGAGTCAGAAAGCATGGCTTTGAATTCAGAATCAATCACTCAGCAAACGGGGGTCATCAGGAAGTCAGTCCATTCCTCATTCTGGGCCTCAGTTTCTTCTGTGAAACAAGAGAACTGGGCTGAGAGCTCTCACAGCTCTTTAACGTGATGATGTGTGAATGGAATGATCGCAGAGCAGAGCAGGCAAAGCTTAAAGATCTGCTGTGAGCACTGAATGTCCTGCCCATTGCCCACCAGGCTGCATACATGCTAATCAGCATTATTCCATTTACAAGAAAGATGGTACAACTATCATCATCATCATCTGTGGGTTTATTATGACAGCTCTTATCTGTACTACTGAACTAGTAATGGAGTTTGAATTAAGCACACTGTATAACTAGATTATATATCAGTTGTTAACATAAGGAAGAAGGCCCCTGCATCTTTGTATATACAGTCTCGGGATTCTCTTGCTGTGTTTACCAAAACAAAAGCAGTGATTTTAAAGAGACAGAACCTGCAACATCAAAAAATGCATTGGTAACCCTCTAGAGCCGCCCTCCTCTCGAGGTCACGAGGCTGTGAGGTAGCCCCACAGCAGGGCTGGTGCTGCAGCTGCTTGTGATGAAATTATGCATGTTGGTTCTGGTCTTTATATCCATTTCAAAGCAAATGAAACATTACAGGAACAATTATAAATAATTGAGATTGTAAAATCGCCAAGATTAAATTCTAGGCAGGACACAAAATACCCTTTAATGCCACTCTAGTCCTTTCCCATTTGGCAAACAAAACCTCTTGGCTGGCTACCTGGGCTTGCACAATAACACTGTCTAGCGTGTGGCCCAAACTTTGAGTTTTTGCTGCTCGAGTCACAGAAAAGAACCCCTAGAGTGAGAGGCTGCCAAGCCAGTGTTCTGGGCACTCCAGCCTTCCCACAGTTTCTCTGCTTAGGGTGATTTTCTCCCCCGTTTCTCTGAGCTGGTTAAGGGCCTTCTTAACTGCCAGCCACTGCCCTCCATGGTGACATCCTTAAGAGCTTTTGCCTCACACTCCTGTCTTTGCACTTACACAACTTCCTCCCTCAGCCTCACCAGTTCCTCGCTGATGATACTGTGCTAGCCACTGACATGCTGTGAGGACACCCAGGGTTTTACTCCATCTTGTGTTGAAATGGGTAATAATTACTGTTGCGTGCTATCAGTCACCCCTGCAGCCCAAGTCACTCCATTGTACTTCTTGTGTTCCTTTCACATGGTTCCAGGATGATGTCACTTTTTTCCATCTTGTCTATTACACATTCGAATTCTTCTTTGATTAACTACATCTACTGTACTAATTCTTTGCTTTTCTCATCATGGTGAAGTATTTATGCTTACTTATGGTAGCATGAGCCAAAGAGACTCCTTTCTTTATGGCATTTTCACTTTTTCCCCAAATTTAGTTACTAGCCAGACTCTAAGCCTATATAGTCAGTTATTATTGATAAGAATGCTTTCCCCTAGTAAAATACAACAAAGTGAGGTTGGATTGACTTTTATACACTATTGATGGTTAAATTAAATTGTAGCCCTGACTGGTATCGCTCAGTTGGTTAGATGTTGTCTCGTGTACCGAAAGGTTGCTGGTTCAATTCCTGGTCAGGGCACATGCCAGGATTGCAGACTTGATCCCCAGTAGGGGTCGTGCCGGAGGCAGCTGATTGAGGTTCTGCTCTCACATCAGTGTTTTTCTCTCTCTCTCTCTCCCTCTCCCTTCCTCTCTAAAAATCAATATTTAAAAATAATAAGCCAATATGGGCCCTGGCCAGATTTTCTCAGTGGTTAGGTCATTGGCCCACAGAATGAAGGGTCACAGGTCCGATTCCATCCAAGCTTGATCCCCAGCCGCAGTTGGGGCGCATGCAGGAGGCGACCAGTCGATGTGTCTCTCTCACATGAATCTCTCTCTCCTCTCTCTCTCTCTCTCTCTCTCTCTCTCTCTCTCTCCCTTCCTCTCTCTGCGAAAAGCAATGGAAATATGTCCTCGGGTGAGGATTCAAAAAAAAAGCCAATAGTTTTTTTTAAAGTTTGTTTTTATTATGGAAAATTTTAAATATATACGGACTTATAGAGAACAGTATGGCAAATCCATATATACTATCATTTAACTTTGACAGTTATAACACATGACCAATCTTGTTTCATCTACACCCTAACTCTCCACCCCCTACTGTAGCCTTGGACTGTTTTGAAGCAAAACCCAGATACGACATCATTTCATTCACACTGTACCTGTCTTTGATGTAGGATATTATATGTTTTAAGAATGATATCTTTGCATGATGTACAGCAGGTAATCTGGTCAGATTTTTTCCCATTAGCTTTTTGTAATTAATCACGTATTAGTTTAATGAGTAACCTCTAAAGACTTTTTTCTCTTCTATGTAAATATATGAATATAAATACACATATAGTTATGTCTTATTTGTTTTGTTTAAAAAAATAGGGGTGTCATACTCTGGATTTTATTACAAAACTGCCTGCTTCACTTATAAAGTATAGAAATCTTTCTGTGACAAATGAGAGATCTGCTTCATTCTTTCTAATAGCAGCAGAGTGTTCCATTGGATGTGCACGTCATAACATTCTAGCCAGTCCTCTGCTTGATGCTTGGGTTTCTTTTTGGTTTTTTCTGTTACAAACAGAGCTGAATGAGCGTCACTGTACCATATCTTTGGATGCCTGTGTACTTCTGTAGGAGGGGTTTAGAAAAGGAATAGCTGGATCAGGGATCTTTTGAGATGAAATGGAACTTTTATAAGAATGGCTCTACTCTGTTCAGTACTGGTAGCTTGCTCTACCCTGTGCTCAAATGCTCTGAGTGCAGATTTGAGGATGGTAGGTGTAGTTGAGCAATAGTGTCTCAACTCAATGCTTAAGGAAAATAGGGAACAACGTGTTTGTTCTGAGAACCTAAAAAGTAAATGGGGACGTTAGGATGCTGGGCAGTGGGAGCCTTCATGCATACCTGACATCGCTAGGACCTTGGAAAAGCAGGAAAACCAATGAGATTGTTGCCAGGCTAAAAACTCCCAACATAAGGCAGAAGAGATGGGTGGACAGGCAAGGGTGCCGGGCTGTGTGTAAAGGACAATATAACAACAGTAATAATCCCTTACATTTGTACAACACTTTACAGTTTACACAGGGCTTTTACATCCATTTCTAATTTTAGCTACAAATAACCCTATGCAAAAATATAAGCAGCCAAAAATATACCATAGAATTTCCATGGGTGGACATTCTGGATTCTAAAATAACGAAACTGTGGGAAGAGTATTATCCCGTAAACCACTGAACAAGATCCACCGACCAAACAAAAATGTTAAGACCAAGGAAGGTGCAGAAGCAGACTGTCTGGCCTCACCAGACAGAAGTATCGGGCAGTTTCCTTTAGCCACATGCTGATAAGCATCCCCCAAGACTGTGGAGTTGATCAGTGCCAAGAGAGCTGCGGAAGAGCCGCTTGGAGAACCTGTCAATGTGCACATCCCCCCAAAATTCTCATTCAGTGGGTTTGAGGTGGAGCCCAGAAATCATGCATTTTATTAAGCTCTCCTGGTGATGCTGATGTGCAGCCCAGTTTATGAACCACTGTTCTGGAGGAGTCCCTGAGGATTTTACTCTATGGTAAACTGGGGTGCTAAACCCATAAATCAGTGGACGTGGGTAGAGGAAAAGAGGGCCAACCAATCTGGCTATTTTTAAATATTATAACTTGGGATTGGGGGCTTGTGTTGCTATGGACAGAGTCCTGGCCTAGAGAGGCAACTATTTTAGAGACGGTCAAACCGTGGACTTAGCGCTGGAGGACCCCAGTAGAGATCCAGTGTACCCAAGGCCAGTGATGGCCTTAGACTGTGCCCTCATCTCCCTGATGCTCGCTTCGTCCTCTGGAAATGTACCGGCTGCCCCGCTCTCGGCTGCCCTGTCCCTGCCCCCCCCTTCTCCTGGTCCCCTCGCCCGGCCGGCTCCCAGCCTCCCAGCCCGCTCCCAGCCTCCCAGCGGCTCCCTTTGCTCCTGGGTGGCTCAGCAGCCGGGAAGGCCAGCGCCCCTGCGAGTTGCGCTCGCGTGAGTGCTTCTGACACATTTAGAAGCGCGCACAGGGGTTCAAGACAGGCCTGTGTGGTGAGCTGCCCGCTGACTGGGCCTACCGGGAAAACTGAGCTCGTCGTTGTTTCTTTTCTATCATCTTTTTTCTTCCTTGGAAAGTGGATTTATGAACTGGCCTTGCAGCTGAGCACTTAAAGGAGCCCACACAGTGCCGCCGGCCTGAATGTTTACGTCCGTGCATGTCCTTTGGGGCCTCCTTTAACCCTCCGGCCCTCCTGCTGCCCTTGGCCGTAACTCTAATCCCCTTCGTTGTAAAGGCTGGTGCTCACCCTTGAAGCTAAAATGTTGTGAAGAGAAAAGCAGAGCACACGGAAATGAGTTTGTACGAGGCTCTCCTGGAGATTGAGGTTTCATATAACTAAGCTGGTTTTTCATCTAACGGGGAAGTGGTTGTGCTTGGGGATTTCCCTGCTGAATGTCTGTAACTGCAGCGCAGTAAAAGCGACAACCACTGACCCCCTCTCCCATCCCTCTGCAGTGAAAACACTGTTCAACCCAGCTCCTGCCACTGCGGACCTGGACCCCCGCTTCTACACGCTCTCAGATGTGTTCTGCTGCAATGAAAGTGAGGTAAGGAGAGACGGTTTTGCTCATTCCATGAGAAACCAAAGACTTCCATGCAAGTGGATGAAGCAAACAAGCAGGACTAATCACATCAGCCTGATTGCATGTGAATTCCTGGGCCCAGTGAAAATAGACTTTTCAGTTGACAGTGGAGAAGGAAATTAGTGAGTCCTGGGGAGGGGGGAGGATTCCCTGAGTCATCCCCATAATACCGGATTTATCAAACCTCAGCTGATTCTAGTGCCCTCCCTGCCCTCACACTATTGGTGTTTTGTTTTCCTTTTTAATTATCCCATATTCTATGAGCCAATTAGTATTAGAGTTGCCAGATTTATCAAATAAAAATATAGGACGCCCAGTTAAGTTTGAATTTCAGATAAGCATACTAAATGTACTTACACTATAAAATTATTTGTTGTTTATCTGAAATTCCAATTTAACTGGGCGTCCTGTACTTGATCTAGCAATCCTGATACCAGACAACCCCTGGTGCATTTACTGGGAACATCCTGTGACTGCACTGGTGGACAGACATGTTTTCCTTCGGTGCCATAGAAAGAAGACCTTGAGGCCACTCCATTCAGGAATATATTCATATTGTCCCATTCATTCTGAAGCTTTTTAAGAAGGCAATTTTAATAGTTCTTCCTTTCATAGGTTTTAGACCAGAGATAGTTTTAGACCAGAGCTCTCACCCACATTGGGAGGCAGGACATACATACTATACAATGCAACATGCAGAGAGACAAAGTTAGTAATTAATGAACTATGCTGTAATTTTCCATTTGGTTTGAAGGCTGAATGATGGTATCTAGGATTTCTTAACCCACCTCTTTGTTAATTTCACCTCTTAGAATATAAAGTAAATAAGAAAGAAGACTGCCAGGGGAAACTAATTTGAACAACCACAGCATACTACGCAATATTTTTGAGCAACACCAGGGCCAGGCTTTGTATTAGGAAAAAGGAACTGTGGGAGATAGCGGCCCTTGCACAATAAGAGGTTAGATCACCCTCAGCTGCCAAACTGCCTTAGACCTCCCTGCCAGGTACCACAGAGTCTTTGCTTATTCTCGAGGCACTAATCACCGCGCACGTTACTTGATATGCCTGCATTCTCCGCTAAATTCTTGCTCCTGTGAGTACAGCTATGCCTGTCTTAGTCACTGTCGTATCTCCAGCAGCTATGCCCATGTGTGTAGTTATCTACTGCTGCACAATCAACTACCCCAAAATTTAGTGGTTTACAGCAGTAATTATTTATTGTCACTCACGGATTCTGTGCATCAGGAATCGGCACAGGGACAGGGCACATGGCTTGTCTCTTGCACGGTATCTGGGGCCTGGAAGACTGAAAGGCTGAGAGCTGGAATCATCTGAAGCCTCCTTCACTCACATGCTTGCTACCTGATGCTGGCTGTTGGCAGAACACTTACCTATGGCCTCTCCCTGCAACCTGGGCTTCCTCACAATATGGAAGCTGGGTTTCAAGATGAGAGAGAGAGAAAGAGATGAAGACCAATGAAAAACTTTTGAAAACAAAAAAGAAAGTGACCTCAAAGCATAACCAACTCAGAGTGAAAGGGTCTATTGAAAAAAAGATGGTAAGGGAGGACATGTGCAAGTTAATGAAACCTGTGCTACTAGGAAAACTGGAGCCCAGAATGGACAGACACTGTGGGGTGATTTATAGGCAACAAACAGGGTTAATCTGGACATAATCAGAGCAAGCACCCGAAGAGATAGTACATGGTTAAATTGTAATACCAAAAAATCAGAATTTGGTTATAAACTTTTTGAGTCAGAAAGTATCATATAATTAATTCATCTAGTCCAGTGATTTTTCCACCACCTATTCAGAACCATAGAGGTTCCTCAGAGATGCTGGAGGGGTGCCTAGGGGATGATGAAGCAGAGCTACAGCCCTTCACCCCGACTTCAGCCAGAGACCTTTTTATATTTGGAGAGAACCACTGATCCTGCACAAGCCCCTCCTTTTACAAATCGTACATAACTGGGAAAGGTCATTTAGTAAGTAGTGGAGGCCTGAATGTCATGGCACTGCTTTTTCTGCTGCATATCAGTGCCTCTCCTACTCTGCTTCTATCTTCTCTAGCAAAAACAGAGAGCCCTGGCCGGTCTGGCTCAGTGGTTAGAGAGTCGGCCCATAGACCAAGGGGTCACGGGGTCGATTCCAGGCAAGAGCACATACCTGCAGATTCCCCACCCCTTTTGGGGCACTTGTAGAAGACAACTGATCGATGTGTGTCTCTCACATCAATGTTTCTCTCTCTCCCCCTCCCTCCCTTCCACTTTCTCTAAAAATCAATGGAAAAAAAATATCCTCCAGTGAAAATTAACCAAAAAAAACACCAAAAAATGGTGGTGCGTAAACATGGAACGCTGCAACTAGTAATATGAGAAAGGCATTATGGCCCAAGAGAGGCCTAGAGAAATTATACCCTTACATGTGAAATTCACAGGTATGATTTATATCTTCAAAATCATTGGCAGTGGCTCCTTCCTTTCTCCTTTCCTCCCTCCCCCTTTCCTTTCTTTATTTTGTAGGATTCTCTTTGTCCCCTTACCTCTTGATTATGAAAACTGTTGTACATACACACAGAAAAGCTGAAAGAGCAATACAATGACTACTCATATACTCTTCACCTAAACAGTTGTTAACATTTTGCTACATTTACTTTTCTGAGCTAGTGTCTATCAAAGTTCTCCATTGCATCGGTGGTTGTGCAAAATAAGGGAGACATTTTCTAGAAAAACAAATCTAATGTGGAAGTGGACCCCGTTTTCTTTCCTCAGCACTTTCCTTTCACTGTGTGCATTCCAGGCGGAGATTCTAACCGGCCTCGCGGTCAGCGGCCCGGCCGACGCCGGGAAGGCCGCACTGGTGCTCGTGGAAAGGGGCTGCCAGGTCGTAATCATCACCTTGGGCGCTGCCGGATGTGTGATGCTATCACAGTCAGAGCCTGTTCCAAAGTACATTCCCACAGAGACAGTCAAGGCTGTGGATACCACGGTAGGTTTTAAATTTCACAATTGGTTTTGGCCCTTGAAATCATCGTTTAGTTACTAGGATGCTGCACTCCAATTTTTGGATAATGAAGTAACAGCTCCAGGAGGTGATATGGTAGAAAAGAAACACAACCGGGCAGGAGAACCATATCCTAATCCCTCTCCAACCCACTAGAACTTTCTACAAGTCACTTAAGCTCTCTGAGCCTCAGTTTTCTCATCATAAAATTGGAATATCAGTAAAATTATACCTGTACTACCAATATTCATTCATTTATTCAATAAATATTTATTGAATACCTATTATATGCCAGTAAATATTAGGTCCTGGGCAGGGGTGAAAAGGAAACAAGTTGAGAAAAAGGCTCTGGGCTCCTCTACAGCTAGGGGAACAAAAGCGATCTCCTTATGGCCTCGACTTCAGAAGAGCTGACTAGAAAAGTACGTGTCAGGAACAAGAGACTAGATAAAGAATAAAAAGTTTAGAATTTTTATTTATAAGAAACTGCTGTATAATTATTTATAAAATGATTTGGTTTTTATGCTTAAAAAAGACTTTAAAATATGGGTCATTCATCAAAAAAGAAGCCTAAGAGGACCTGATGAAGTTTTGGATATGAATGTGCTTTGAAAAATAGATGTGTACAAGGCAGGCCTTTATAACGTGAAATTACATTGTCACTGCCTTTCAGATGTGCTCTGTCGGGCATGTGATAAATTGTACACAGCTGTTCTCTTCATATTTAATCATTTGTGAAACCATTAGTTTTCTGGTTTTGTCAAGATGGACAGTAACCTGAATTTGAAAGGTTCCTTATTAGTTCTTAAATTGATCCTGCATTAGACTAAAACTAATCCAGGTCCTGAACTAAAGCAGAAGAGTTTCATCTTCTCTCGCTAAGAATGAAACAAAGGGTCCCGTGAAGACGCTGGGCCTGTGGGTTCCCAGCAGCAGCTGAGACTCGGCTTCAGTATCTGTGTCAGGCATGACTCCTTTTGCTCAGCAGCCCCTGAGCACAATGCCAATAGGCTTACACAGGAAAAGGGATTTACTTGGTGCATATAATTAGAAAGTTCGAGAGTAGGGCAGAATGCAGAGTCTAAGCCACGTCACTGGCACTCGCGCACTCTCTCCCTGTCGGCTCCGCTTGCTTTGCAGTGGGCTTTGGGCTCAGGCAGGCCCCTCCGGGTGAGGGTCCCTGGCAGCTTCCTGCCCACACTGTGCCCCACAACATGTCCCCATCTCTGGTGTCAAATAAAAAATCAAGGAACTCTTATCAGAGGATGGGAAGTGGATGCTGGTCAAACAAAACCACCCAAGCCTAGGGGGCACTGGTGTAGAAGTGCACTGTTTGGGCCTAGGACTAAATGATGAAGAAACCCCTCTGGGAAGTGTTCAAATTCAAATCAGTGGTAATACTCCTCAGAGTAATTTCCTGTAGAAGGATTAGATTTCGTAGATCACGATGGATGACAACTTTGAGCATCTTAAATATAGCAATGCACACGAAGGAAGTTTTCACTTTGTTTGTGCCCCTTCATCTGGTTTCTTAGCACTTGCAGTTAGTGTTTAGGTTTCGGAAACATGAAACACAGTGAGAGTTCAGAGAAGGAAGAGATTGCTTAATGCTCAGAGGCAGGAGATAGAAAACGGGATCAGGAAGATCAGGGCCCTGGATCAGGATCAGCAAGTCTTTCCTATAAAGGGCTGGATTGTAAAGTCTGAGGCTTCACGGGCTGTGTCACAACTACCAACTTTCGTGCCATGGTAGCAAGAGGGAACCAATAAACAACTCTGTGTGCTATCGGAAGTAAGCCGGTATTTAGTTATAACTGGGTTGTTTTCAATTAAGGTGTTCATTGGAATCACCAGTGCAGTCACTGGGACAAGAATAACATTTTTTTAAAAACACTAAAATAAACAAGGGAATTAAAATGGTCCACTAGAAAATATCTAACACAAAAGATACAGTAATGAAAGAACAGAGCAGTGAAGAAGCTACTGGAAGGTAAGCTATTGTAAACTGAGTGATAAAACTAAGGCAGCCAAAGATATGGGATCTAGGCAGCAGGCAATGCAACGTAGGAGAGGAGCCAGGCATGATGCGGTCAAGGGTGATGAAGGAAGCTCCCTCCGGGACAGCGGCTGTGCAGCAAGCCCATGGCCATTCAGTCCGGATGAGGGCAGGTGAGTGCAGGGCTCTGGGAGAACTGTCTCCCAGAAAAAACAAATAAAGGTCAGGAAGAAATAGTGCAATATTCATGTTTGAATATGCCCAGAGATTTTTAGTTTTCTTGCAGAATTTGAGAATGAAGTAGTAATTAATATGAAGAGAAAACTGAGGGCATTTTTTAAAAGAGGCAAATTTTTTCCTCTAGATCATTAAGAGTCTAAGGGGAAAAGGCATGATTAAGCAAATATAATCTTAGTACACCACATGACTATGAATTCATAGTCATAACAATGTAAGGGCCAATTATTGATTTAACCAAAAATGGAGATTATAATCATATTGTGAAGATTGAAAGAAAAAGTGAGTGTGTATTTGTGTGTCATTGGGGGAAGATAAGAGAACTAAATGCTCATCTTCCATAGTTGGAAGTCAAGAGATAATATCCAAAACCGACTTTTAAAATAATGGTATAAAGCCTATTACCAGAAATAGAAGATAAATACCAGAAGAAACCACTAAAAGAATTTGAATTATTTGCCTCATGAAAATGGTTGTGGAGAGAGATGGGACATTTACACTTTAAGTCTTGTCTTTTTAAACTGTGTCTGTGGATGGCTCTGGTTCTCTTTAAGTAACAAAACACAATGAGATACCATGTCATACCCACTAGGATGGCTGTAATCAAAATTGGTAATAACAAGTGCTAACTAGGATGTGGAGAAACTGGAGCCTGCAGACAATGCTGGTAGGAATGTAAAATGGTGTAGCCACTATGGAAAACAGTCTAGGAAAGCTTCAAGAAGTTAAATTTAGAGTTAGTTACAATATGACCCAGCAATTCTACTCCTAGCTATATACCCAAGAGAAATGAAAACATATGTCCACACAAAAACCTATACATGAATATTCATAGCAGCATTATTCATAATAGACCAAAACTGGAAACAACCCAAATTTTCATCAACAGATGAATGAAAAAACAAATTGTGGTATATACTGTGGGGGAGTAAGAAAATTTCTTCTACCCGTCTAGGTTCCTCTGGCTGGTCTAATAATTAAATCAACCCGAGACAGAGTAGCAAGAGAAAAGAACCAAAATTAATTACATATGTATGGGAACCCCACATACATGAGTGAGTCAGAGACCCCATATACACGAGAGGTTCCAAGACGGAGAGGTAAAATGAGGTACACACAGGCTGAGAATGAGGTAAGCACCTCAGGGCTGCAGAGGGGAGGAAGGTCATTTGCAGGATGATGCTCAGTAATTAGAAGTTTGCCCTGCCCTATAGATAAGTCACAAAAAGTTATTTCTGATAACTCTTATTATGGGCAAGGCCCCAAATTTAAATTCTTTAAGGAAGAGATAAAATTTTCTCATGAGCCCACAGGGTCTTGATTGCCTTCAGCTCAAAAAAATTCACATGCCCAAGTGGCACATCTAGGGAGGCCTGTTCTGAACACTTTCAGTACATATAATAGAATGTTGTTCAGCCATAGAAAGGAATACTGATACATGCTACAGCATGGATGAACATCCAAACACTATGCTAAGTGAAAGAAGCCAGACATACAAGGCCACATATTATATGCTTCCATTCGTATGAAATATCCAGAATAGGTAAATCTATAGAAACAAAGTAGATTGACGGTTGCCAGTGTCTGGGGAGAGGGGATAATGGACAGTGACTGCTGATGGTACAGTGTCCCTCTGTGGGGTGATGAAAATGTCCTGGGGTGGTGACGTTTGCACAGTCTTGTGGATATATTAAACACCACTGAATTGTGTACTTTTAAAGGGTGATTTTTATGGTATATGAATGATATCTCAATTTAGAAGAAAAAAGGAAAAAAAAAAAAAAAAATAACAGAGCAATCTATCTAGGAACCTCCCTAAAGAATGGGTACTCTGAGGGGAGGAATCTTCCATGTAATTGCCCTGCTGAACCTACTGAACGGGCTCTCAGTGTCCCCCCAGTAGAGTGGAGGTGATGCAGGAAAAAAGGGTAGTTATTTTCTGGGTGTAGAATCTCCCTCAGCCCTTATTTCTCACCCAGCACTCTCATTATTAAAATTCTTGCCTGCTCTGCACACAACCGTGCAGCCTCTTCATAAGTCTGAAAAAGAGGAGATAATTCCCACGGGGAGGTGAGGAACTCCCAGGGAGGCATTTTCTTCTGAACAAATGTCTCCTTCACTTTTCTGTCAAGAGGGTACTACCTGCTCTCAGTCCCTTTGGAACCTTCTTGCTTTTCCCCTCCTAATCCCTTACCATATACACATTTTTAAAAATCATGTTGCGCAGCCTAAATATATGCAATTTTTATTTGCCAATCATACCTCAATAAAGCTGGAAAAATTAAATAAATAAGGAAATCAGGATGGGATGGACGGTGGAAACATCTTCGGTTGGCTGGCACCTGGTCCACTGGAGGCAGACGCCTGCCCTAGGAGCCGCTCCCGTCCTCTGCCGGTGCTTCTGCAGACAGCTATATTCAGTCTCCTCGGTGTTCATAGTTGGATGTATCACTTCTATTTTTACATCTGTTCTCCCGTCGTACTAGAGTGAGATGGTGGCAGTAGCTGCAGATGTCCTCAACTCAGTTTGGAAGACATGACAGATGTGTCTCTTCCCATCTCTGTGTCGTCTGAATCTCAGCCTCAAAATGACGGCACTTATGGCCTCACTCCAGTCCTTCCAACCTGAGGGTAGGGGCTTTGCCATCTTGCATTCATGGTTGCACAGAATAATCACTTCATAGTGGGAGCTACACAGATTTAAGCATGGTAATATTTTAAGATTATTGCACTAGTGTGAAATGTCTGTCTATCTAATTCTAACGCCCATGTACTCTCTACTGCATCACTCGGCCTCTTGATTTGGTGGCAATCTGCCTAGCCTTCAGGCTGCTATTTGGCCTTGAGCACTGACTTCCTTGTCACTTGTCATGATAGAGGCCTTTATAATTGCTCCATTTATCTCGATCTTCAGAAGCTGCCAGATCTGGCAAAGGCATTGCTTGCTTTGTGCAGTACAGTGCAGCCTCATGTAAATGCAATAACCCATGTATAGCCCTAAAAACAGTGCTTGGCACACATAAGCCCTCAGTATATGTTATTTCTCATTAGTAGGTCCCTATGTGTCTGATCGTTCACTTTCCCTGGATCAGCTGGGAGTACCAGGCAGCATGTACCAGGAGCTTGCGTCACTCACCATTACGTAGAGTGGATATGACTTTGGCTCTGTACATGACTGGAGGGAAACCCAGGTCCCGCTCCCATTCAACTCCAGCATCTTCCTGTATAGGGCAAGGAGCTGAACTGTATGGATGGCAATGTGGCAGGACCATGCCAGTCCAGATATCACAGGTTCTGGCAAAGATCATGCTCATTCATTCTTGTCATTAAATGACCAAACCTAGAGGAGAGGTGTGCCACTCTTAGAGACTGCAACCAAGTCATCTTTTCATTACACTTCTTTAAACCGGGGCCTGAAGGGCTAACTGGAGAGGCTGGGGAAAGGTAATTCCTCTTTTCTTAGCATTCCAAAACTATCTTTATAGTTTAAGGAAAGAAAAAACATTCTTCCTTCGCTGCCTAGCAAACTCGTAGCCATCCTCAAGGTTCAGCTCAGAGTTCTTTTGGGGCAACCACAATGATTAAAGCAATGCTTGGCATATATTAACAGGCCCTCCTGAAATAATGAAAGAGTTCTAGTTCCTTCTGAGAAAGTTAACTAGTAAACTAGTGTGTGTGTAAGAATTACTAAGCCTCACTGAGCCTCAGTGTTGTTCTCAGGGGACTAGAGGATCCACAAGATTCCTTATCTTCCTGAAATTCTACGTTGCATATGCCAAGGAAAAGAATAAATCTCAGATAAAAACGCTCTCTTTTAATGATTTGAAAACAAAATAATTACCCACTTTCCCATTTTAAAACATATCCTTAGATTGTTTTGCCTGCAGTCATAGAAAGGTCAGGCCAAAAACAATAAGTTACAGAGGGTAAATGACATCTCTGAAATTGGCATCATAAAATAAAGTAAACCCCAGTGATGCTCCAAAACAGCCCTCTTAACCTTAGGAATGATGTCAATAAATGGACGTGATATCTGCAAACTCTGCTGACCCTGGCTGCCAGAAAAGATGAAGACAACAAAGAGTTCTCTGACTGTAAAGAAAGGACAGAGGACAAGGTAATTGCTAAAGAGTCTGACGGACAATCACACGGCATCTGCCGTGCCCTGGGGGGGGCCATATTAGCTCTATTGCATTACTTCCACCTCAGCAGATCACCTCATTTACTAGCTAATCGGGCAGAATTAAGTATTTTAAATTATCTTTCCTAATCCTGCGTGTGATCAGTTGAAAACCCAGGGCTCTAAAAATCTAATTGTAACTGCTTACCAGAAATGTCATCCTCACTTTGAGGAACTGAAACAGGGCCAAGTACAAAGCTGTTTTTTCCATTTTCCTGAAGTCCTGTCCTTTAGCCAGAACCGGATGTGCATGTACATGTGCCTAGGGCTGTATATCTTAGGGACTCCCAACGATACCTGGGATCCCTGGCCCTGCCTCAGAACTCAAATATGGCCAGAGAGTAAAAGAAGAGCAATGGTGGTAGAGGAGAGGGGTGGTGGTAAGATGCAGAGGAAAAAAACAACTGTTTCAACCATAGCAAAAGTCAATACAGCAAAATCTAAGTCTAGATTTGGTGTTCTGTGGGCCTAGATAGATCCTAATTGAAGAGACAGGAAACAGTCCCCGGCTGTGGTGTGAAGAATAAATTGGAGATTAGAATACTGGAGGCAGGAAGAGCTGTCCAGAGACTCTTGCATTGATCTGGTGAGATTGTGGCAGCCTGGACCAGAGAGGTGGCAACGGGGATGTTGAGAAGTGGGTTGAAGAACTCTTAAGAATTCAGAGGACACAATGGTAGTTCATTTCCTTTTTTAAAAGGTGGAGGTTGGGGGGGCCTAAGTAAGATGCTTATTTCATGGTCAAAAGAAACAGCATTCTACCAGTCTCAGTGGTTCTCTGCATTTTTTTTATTTTTTTTTTTTTTTTGAGCCCTGACTCACCTAAGAGCTAAGACCTACTCCCACTAGAAACAGCTTATATCATCAGTGATTCTGCAGATGGCACAGGAAGTAATTTACAACAAATAAATAAAATTAAATGATGCTCTGGTGATTCCTCTGGGCCTTTCCATTGGGCATTCCTGGCTGCCTCTTTGGGGAATCACTGATCCATGCAACAGAGAAACATTTGGAGCAGAAATTCATCCTGCACTTAAAGTAAATAATATTTGAAGGAAACACTTTTGCAACATAATGCGAGTTCTGTATCTCGCCCTCCCACCTGTGCCACAAACACTAGCTTACTCCTGACAGAAGCACAACCTTCACGTAACTACACGCTCTCCCCTGATAAAGTGACAAATGAGCCAGCATGTGGTGAATCTGAGTCGCATAGACAGAAACACCAGGTATTCCAGCCAAGGCGCACACAGTTTGTTGTGAATCATCCACACCAGCTTTCAGCAGCAAGACTCACAGAACAATCACTCAGTTCCTTCTTTCATTTGTACAGTGTAGACCTGGCCCAGGACCCAAGAGTAAAGCAGCAACTGTAAGGAAGCAGCACATTATAAATAACCCAGAGAACCCTTTCATACCAGCAACTGCCTGCCTGTTCTGTGGCCTAACAGCTCAAGCAAAAAGGATATAAATACAATATTGTGCAATGACTAATTACTCAAAATTTTGTGCATCAGCAGAAGTGGAACCTGTGGTTGGTGCTAATATTATCAAATGCCTTTGCTGTTTAATAATCTGGTAGCTCTATATTATTTAGCATGCAATTTTCACAAAGAACAATGATTTTATTTCAAGTGCCTCTCACTGAAATAAAAAAAAAAAAAAGCAGCTGTTAGAAGATGAACATTTGGCAGAAAATATTTTAGCGGGATCATTTGTGAGATACTAAATCATATTGAATTAACTGTTTTCTGTCTAGAGTAGTGGAGTCACAAAGAAGAAAGATCGCTGACCACAGAAGACAAGGCCAGTCTTTGGAACCTAGTGAATCACTAACAGACATTTTAGTTTTAAGTACCATTTATTCGCCAATATATAAAGTTATTTATATACAAAGCTTCCATTAATATTGCCTGAAGAATGGGCCTTTTTTATTCCAGTGTTAGCTCATACTCAGGATTCTACTTCTCTTTCATTAATAATGGAATTCTTTAAAGAATAGAATAAATTAATCTACCACAGACATTTTGGCCAGAATGGGGTTTGCAATGTTTTAAGTCTCCGCAGGCCATTCTCTGTGGCCAGCCAGCCAGAAGAGCAGTGAGGGCTGTCACTGAGATGCCACCTGCTGAGCACGTTTGCCCTGCCCCGGAAGCTGAAGAGGGACAGGGGCTGCCCACTGGGCTCCGGGCCCGCAGGTTGCCAGAACAGGGCTGAATCCCAGGTCGACAGCAGACCCTCACATGCTTTCCAGGCTGGCCAACCACTGGTCACACTGGAGCTATGCTGGAGACAAAGTAGCATCGAGACACGGCCGCTGGGCACAGTTTCAGCCAAAGAGCATTATGACAGAGCTGCTTTCCTGTGGCCATACTGATTTAGGAACATTTTTTACATTAAATTGTTATAACTAAAACATAAAATTCTCCATTTTTCTAAACTATCAAGTAATGTACAAAGCAAAGAGCTTTACCTTACCGTCAGTTCCCGCTCCTGGGGTGGAGTGGGTGATGGGCGAAGGTTTAAAATGGAGTTTTCAGAGATGGCTGAGGATCACTTATAGGGTGAAGCCCAGACTTGGGCGGAGGGTAGGGTGAGGTGAGAAATGGGGTGGGTGAGGAGATGCCTGCTCTGCATGGTATTTAGTATATTGAGATAATATGTCTACATTTTCACATGGCCATGTTGATGCAAGTGCTGGCTCAGAACAGCTTGTCAAAATGCCCCATTTCAACACTGGTGCGACGGGCCAGCTCAGACCCCACCCAAACCCAGAAGCTGAGAGTAGCCCCTGAGACACTGAGGCAGGCCCAGACAGATCCAGCAGATGACCTCTGTCAATATGGACCACTGGCTGGCTTGATCCAGGAGCCACGTGTCACCAGTAATGGAGCCTGGTCAGTCCATGGTGCTGGCGCAGAGGCAGAACACCACGACCACATACATTCATGTGGCTTGGAATGGGCGAAACGCGGTAGCAAGCCGAAGATTTTTTTTTGCCTTTAACTCAATTTTAGATCAAATCAAAGTGAAACAGTTATTATGATCATCTGTATTCTTACAAATGATTGCTAAATACTTCTGGGTACCAATAAATGGAGAATCTGGCATTTCTGGGATGAAGGTTGGTAGAGTTTTTCTTATTCTCTAGTAAGCTGAATTTTAATCAATATGTTGAAAATTGAAAGACCAGTGTCATATTTTAATACCACTTATGCTCTTTTTGGGCAGCGGAATGCTGCCATGAACATATATCACCCCCCAATTGATTTTTTACTTGACCCCCCATCGACCCCTCTCTGTTTTCATCCATCTAAATGAAAGAGGGCTTTAGCCCCATAAACCTCATTCCAGATGGAAATGCATAATTCAAGAGAAATACTGATGTCAAAGAAGAGAAGGCACACCAATTTGTGTCAGCAGTTGCTGTAAATTAAAGAGGAGTACAAGGAGAGTTTAATGTAATGTAGATTTTAAAATAAAATTAGAACCAATATTTAGGCAGTCCCCCGCCTCTTTTTTCCCTGCTGTGACATGAAGGATTGACTCCCAGCTTAAGTACCTAATGTAGTTCATTTTTCTTTTTTGCTGGAATTTTTTTCCCCATAAAATGTTGCATGTTTATCTTTGGCATCCGAAATTAGATCTTTTCACCTTCTCTACTCTAATCTCAACAGAACAGTCCAGGTAGGAAGAGTCAGAGTCTTCCCCTTCTCTCCCACACCCGTCGTGTTTGCAGCATAGGAAGGACCCCAGCCATACCAGCCTGACTAGTTCAGCTGCTATCGATAGTTATTAATTATTCCTTAATACTGATTCTCTCTAATGTGGGTGTCACCTTGTGGCTTCTTCTCTTTTTCTAAAGCTGGTAAAAAGGTTGATCAAGAACATCTCACACATGGGCTAAACATTCACGACAAGAATTCTTTAGCACACTTCCAAGACTGCTCCCCTTTAACAGAGTTACGGTGGGAAGCTTCACATTTAGTCCAGTCAAACTGCCATTGTTCAGAACCTTCAGGGGAGCTTTTTATTTGAATTTCCATTAGAGCTAATGTGCTTTATAGTTGCCCACTGTTTTTGCCAATCATGGAATTCCCTAGCATGATCCACCACCTTTATCACTAGACTTGGTTTTTAAGGATTCACTCCTTCCAGAAATAAATTCCTGAGAGTTGTGGCTCTCAAAGTGAGCCCTGGACCAGCAACATCAGCATCACCTGGGAACTCATTAGAAACAAATCCCGGGCCCCACCCTAGGTTTAAGGGATCAGAAACTTTGGGGGTGGAGCCCAGCAATCTGCGTTTTAACAAGCCCTCCAGGCAATTCTGAAGCACTCTAGCTGGAGAACCACTAACTTAGAAGTTGAAATAATTGCCTTTATTGAGGGTAGTAAAAGGTGTACTACAGATTTTAAAGGTATACCAAAAAAGATGTTTCAAAATCTTCCTGAGCACAGCTGGAGTATATGTACGGCCTCTCTAGAGGGCTGCTCTCATGGAGACTGGCCTTCAACTAGGTCCCAGTCCTGACACCTAGCAATGACCTTGAGCAAGTTCTTCTTACACTTGGTTTCTCATCTGGAAAATGGCAGACTCACCCTACCTACCTCACAGGATTACAATGAGGTTCTAAATGAAACACATCTACAAACATATTCTGTAAAACAGAAAGTACTGTGAAAAAGTGAAAGTCATATTGCTCTGCAGACAGGATTCTGGTGGTCCAAGCATTGGGTCAGGGCAGAGCTGGGAAAAGGCCTAGCCAGATTCACCCTTTTGTCTACATAATGACTGATTCTTCACCTTGGTGGATGTGCCTCAGATTCTGCCATTTCAGCCCACCGATTTATCTGGTGTGAAGATAGGAAAACCATTGCCTGGTTGGTGACTACAAGGGGCTAGAAAAATATATCCATTTTCAGACATGCTGTTTTCTATGGAAAGCTCTGTGATGATCGCTAAGGCCACACATGTACATGGGCAGTGAAGCTCTCACTCCCAGAACTTGTCACACACCAGCAGTGAATCTGTGCTGAAACCACCCCTCTCAGCCCTGTGCAAAGGAGTCATGACCTTCAAGAAGGAAGCTGTGTTCACTGCCACATATTAATCATTGCAACAAGGACCAAAAAGAAAATACTATATGGTGATGGAAGGAGATTTGACTTTGGATGGTAAACACGCAATGCAATATACAGATGGTGTATTATAGAATTGTACACTTGAAACTCATACAATTTTATTAATCAATGTCACTCCAATAAATTTCATTTAAAAATATTTTTAAAACAGAAAATCCCTCAAGCAAACTTACCTACGAGCCAGACCAGCTAATTTTCTGTGCTTGAGAAGCATGTGGGTGGGTTGTACCTAAAAGGTTAGCCTTTACAAACAACTTCACCGTAGGAATTCCTAAAGAGCAAGCTCCTGATGCATTTATCATTTAACTTAAAAACTTTATAGAGTACTCAGTGAACATATCTAGCAGAAAGGAAGCTAAATCTGTTGTGTTAGTACTTATTGGGAATGCAGTTTTAATAACAAAACAGTTCCCACCAGGCCATCAACTTCACTTTTCACAAAAAGTGCTAGCTAAAATCAAGAGATTAGGTATGAATCTAATTAGTTAATTATGATTAAATTATTGGTTAATGATGGAAAAATAAGCTATTGGTTAACCATGGAATTAGACTATGAAATGATTTTGCTCAAAAATATGTGCCTGCCCAGCTAGGCATGGCTCAGTAGTTGAGCGTTGACCTAGGATCCAGGCGATCAGGGTTCGATTCCCGGTCAGGCACATGCCCGGGGTTGTGAGCTCGATCCACAGTCGGGGCGTGTAGGAGGCAGCCGATCAATGACTGTCTCATCATTGATGTTTCTATCTCTCTCTCTCCCTCTCTTTTCCTCTCTCTGAAATCAATAAGATTTTTTTTTTTTAAAGTGCCAATTTAACAAATCTATAGCAGAAAGTAGATTAGTGCTTCCTAAGCCTGGGGGTAGAGGGAAGGAATGAGTGACTGTTAACAGGGACAAGGTTTCTTTTTAGGGGTACAAAAACTTCTAAAGTTAGACTGTGTGAGTTGCTCAGCCTTGTGAATGTAGTAAAGAACACTGAAGCCCTGGCCAGTTTGGCTCAGTGGTTAGGGAGTCGGCCCTCAGACTGAAGGGTCCCGGGTTGAGGTCCCACCAAGGGCATGTACCTCAGTTGCAGGCTCAATCCCCGGCCCCAGTCAGTGCATGTGGGAGGCAACTAATCACACACCGATGTTTCTCTCCCTCCCCATGCCCCTCTCTCTCTCTATCCCCCTTCCACTCTCTCTGGAAAGCAATGGAAAAAAATATTCTTGAGTGAGGATTAAAAAAAACCACTGAATTGTATACTTTAAATAGGCAGATTATATGGTATGTGAATTATATCTCAGTAAAGCAGTTTTTTAATCAAATAGCTAATAAATTGTAGAGCCAAGGAAAACATTGTGCCTACTTAAAAGACAAATTAAAAGCACATCAGAACTTCGCTGCATGCAGCCTCATACTTGATTAATATAAAATAGTGATCATTTGAAATATAAGGCAGAAAATATTTGTTCTTTCTTGTAATCACAAGAGTATTTTAAAAGAGACAATCTCAGCCTAATAATTGGAAATTTAAATGTAATAAATTAAAGTGGCCAGTAGTAGAAGCCAAAGTCACTGACATTTATGACATAGTGATTTGTCATGTTCCCTCCAGATTTATTTAGAATAAAAATCAGCAGCACTTACACAATAATGATAAGAAAAGTAGATTCTCATGTCCATCATGATGTTCCTAAAATGGTGTGTTAGGGAAGGTTGAGGTTGGGAAGGATGTGATCTCATCCTTATGATGCAAATATGTGCTGATAAGAGGAGACAGAAATGTTCAGATCTGAGCTGTGAAACGGAGCCCTTGTCTTGTGTAAGCTCCATTGTGGCTCACGGTATGTTTATCGGACACAGCACTCTGTCTT
Organism: Miniopterus natalensis; assembly: GCF_054644295.1. Classification (NCBI taxonomy): domain Eukaryota; kingdom Metazoa; phylum Chordata; class Mammalia; order Chiroptera; family Miniopteridae; genus Miniopterus; species Miniopterus natalensis. Next base: position 11,875,318 of record NC_142093.1, on the reverse strand, counting down.
GTCACCCAGGAGAGAGCCTTTGCTTTGGGAAGAAGACAGGCCAGGCCACACAGTTCTCATCTCCCTGTAAAAGTCCTCATTCCGGGCCTGGGTTTGCCCGCGGTTTACTGGTGGCCATGGAGACTGGAGACTGAGGTAAACAAGAGGGAGCTGGCTGGGAGATGCAGGAATTTCTGGCTCAGTGGAAACAAGGCAGGGAGCTACCAACACCTGCCCAGTGTGCTTTGCAATTGAGAGGTTGCTGGTTAGGGCTTTGGGACTCACCAGAAGCCCCTGATACTGACTTTTTAAAAATATATCTTTATTGATTTCAGGGGGGTAGAGAGAGAGAGAAACATCAATGATGAGAGTCGTCACTGATCGGCTGCCTCCTGCGCGCCCCCGACTGGGGATGATCGAGCCCACAGCCCAGCATGTGCCCTGACTGGGAATGGAACTGCCATCTCCTGGATCAGAGGTCGATGCTCAACTGCTGAGCCACGCCCGCCGGGCATACTGGCAGTTCTTTGGGACGAGAGGCCCTACTTCACTGTTTCTCAACCTTTTTTTTATTAGTCACCCACTCACCCACCCCAAGGAGTGTTTTAAGATTTTTTTTCCTAACTGCCCTCTTCTCCCATGAAACTTTAATACCACAGATATTCCTTCTTTCTATCTGTCTGTCTATCTATATCTGTTTATGTACTGTGGCCCTTTGGAGAGCCACAAATCATTACAAATTTTTTCACCACTACCCCCTACCCCCTGCAAGGATGATTTTTCACCCCGGTGGAGAGAGATGCCCCAGCTGAGAGTGCACACCCTGGATTGAATGGCAGGTCTAAGCAGGGCCTTTCTCTTTCTGCTCACACTTGAGTGAGTGGGGAGGTCAGTCACACGGAGAAGGAGAATCAGGTGACCCAATGTCCACCACTAAATAGGACAAACACCAACTTCAGGTTCCAGCACTACTAGAGAAATGTCCTCCAAGATCACGTTGTCCCCGCACCATCTGTTCAGCCGGCCTGCCGCCCTCCAGACTCTGCCACCACCTCCTCTCCCTGGGCAGCAGCCCTCTGCCCACTGGCTGGCTTGCTGTGATGGGAAACAGGGTCCTCCATCAAAGCAGCCCTCTTGGTGGAGGTGCACAGGGCACCCTCCTCCCTCAGCACAGGGCTGTCCTCCAGCCCTTCCCAGCTCTAGGCCTCTCCCAGAAGTCCCGCTCAGTGTTCTCCCTCTGTTCCTTCACCCCAAAAGCAAGCATGAGGTCTACCAGCTTCCCCAGTCATGCACTGGCTAGAGGAACCTTTATACTCTTCACTTTACATTTCTTTAATGTCCTATTCACAACTTCTGTAAAGATGTCATAGTGTCTCCCCTGCCCCACAGAGGAATGGATTTCAGAGACCCTAGCACATACACGTGGCCACTGCTAGAAATCTGCAGCCTGGCCTCCCTTGTAATCAAAAGCTACAGGACACTGGCTTCCACCTCTTCTGCCTCTTTCTGGCTGCGAGAGCATTCCTGGAGACCCTCATCCTCCTACTCTGAGGCCAAGCACAGCATAAACCCCTTGCCCTGGGGTTAAGTGGGGTCATGCCCTAGAATCTTGAGCCTCTTTGTTCCTAAGAACTCTTGTCTGGAACCTTCTCACCCAGGTCATGGGCTTTTGTTTTCAAGAACATTAGCAAATCAAAGGGCCTCCAGATGGCACCATCCAGTCTATCTCACCTTTGCTGAACACCCGTTCTGCTCCAGGCACTGGGCTAGGCCTTTTCACATACGTTATCTAATTCAGTATTTACAATAGCCCTACCTCATAGGTCACAGAGAGGTTGAATAACTTGCCAGAGTGGTGAAATCAAGGCTTCAACTCAGGTCTGTCTGATTCCAAACCAATTACTGCATTGTCCCAGTTGAGAAAAAGATTTTCCCCAGCTATGGGCTTCACTGGAAGTTTAAAGATAATGAATTTACCATTCTTAGAAGATGGCACAGCTTACAGAATGGGGAGAAGGCAGGATTTAAAGCCAGGTTGGTTTGTTTTCCCTCTGTGCTGCTTCCCCAAGGGGTCATGACCCCACATCTCCTGCCAATCCATGACTAGCCCTCTAAGGACAAAGAATGACTTTTACTTTCCCAGGCCCTGCCACATGTTCATGCCTCAAGCTCCTGCAAACAGAAACAAGGCAGAAGCCCGTTCTTAGAACTTGGAAGCAAGAGCAAGGCAGGACTTGCCACCAGGCTGGCCGCAGGATCAGCCACCTCAGCAGTCGGTGCGGCCCTGCCTGCCGGGGGTGGACAGCAGCAGGGACCCTGCTGGGTTTAGGTTGTTCTCTCTGCCTTTCCTGGGGCCCGTGCAATATTCTTTTCTTCTGAAGAAGAAATTAGTTTGGGATTTAGTCATGTTTCCTTCCATCTAGCCTTTTCCTTGGCCTCTAAAGCCACAAGCCTGGCTGAGGAATTCAGGTCCACAGTGTAGGCTTTGGATGGCTTTGTGTAGGGAGAGGTTTTGAAATGAAAGGAAAGTGGTCTCTACTTGTCAGATGGAATGTGTTAGGACATCGAGGAGGAATGCAAGGGCTTTAACTGTTAGGGTCCCTCAGCAGCTTGGGCAATGAATCATCCAGTGTGGGCACAGATTCCTAACAAATGAAGCTTCGTGATGACATCATTCTTGCAAGATCATCTGAGATCTTTGGTAGCCGCCTGACAAATTCTTACCTCGGGGATTTCATCACCATGGGGTTTTTTCCCCAACCACACTTAATAGTCATGCCTTCCAACCCATCCATTTTTCTAACATCTGGAATTTGGCAAACTAGGACTTTCAGAAGCCTGTCTCATTGTCATCCCTCCTACAGGGCATCTTGACAGGGTGTGCTCCTAGTCAAAGGCCAAGGAGGGAGACAGGAGCACCTAGGAGGGTTCCTAACCCGGACTCACGGGGTCAGGGAAAACAGTGCCTTCAGTATAGTGCCAGTCAGCAAATATGTGTTGCCTTAGTTAATAGCTGAGTTGCGTCTTAGAAGTTAGCCTAGGGAAGAGTTGAAGCAGAGATATCTCCAGGAGTGAAGACCCAAAGTTCAGTATGTGAACAGGAGGGAGAAATGAAACTGGGAAAGTGGGCTAGGGAGCCTCGTGTGCCATGCTAAGGAGCTGAAATTTTATCCTAAGATGAGAAACATTCAAAGAGCTTTAGGCTATATGTACAGCAGTGTCAAGAATGGATTGGAAGGGGCCAGACTGGAGGCAGGGAGACAGGTTAGGAAGTTAAATGGTCCTCTAGAGGTGATGTAGGCATGAAGTAGGGCAGTGGGAGTAGGGATGGAGATGAGAGCACAGATTTGAGAAATATTTACATTTAAACATGGCGCCTGGCCAGGCGTGGCTCAGCGGTTGAGCATTGACCTAGGATCCAGGAGATGGCAGTTCGATTCCCGGTCAGGGCACATGCCCGGGCTGCGGGCTCGATCCCCAGTCGGGGGCGTGCAGGAGGCAGCCGATCAATGACTCTCTCATCATTGATGTTTCTCTCTCTCTCCCTCTCCTTCCCTCTCTCTGAAATTAATAAAGATATATTAAAAAAAACACAAAACTATAAAATTGGCAACTGGTGGTTAATTAGGTATATGGGAGAGATATATTAGAAGACCCCCCAGATTTTCAATGTGGAGGTACCACAAACTGAAAAGGTAAGAAGAGGCCCATGTTCAGGTGTTATGAGTTCAGTTCAGGCTCGTGGAGTTAGAGTGCATGAGGCTGGTGGAGCAGACTCACAGGCAGATCTATGGGCCTGAAGATGGAGAAGAGTCTGGGCTACGTAGGTGATGAGCATTCATAACAGTTTCAACTGTAACTGCACGGTAGTCGAGACACCCAAGGAAGTATGAGGAATGAGAGGGAAGTGGGCAGGACAGACCCCGAGGGAACGCCAGAATCAGTGGTGCAGGAGGAGGAAGGGGGACCTGTGACAGAGACAGGAGGCAGGTCAGGGAGACACAGGGGCCAGGAGAGTCCCTTACTGCTCTGTGCCTCTCTCCCTCCTAAACCTTCCCCTAAGCCCGCTGGCTGTCCTGTTCCTTAAAGCAAGCTCTTTTACATCCTTAACTCCCCATGCAGCCCTCGCAGGCAAAAGCTGCTCCTGATGCCAAAGCTTCCAGCCATCCCTCTTCTACCCTCCTGCAGAGATCCCTACATCTCTGAGGCTCATGCAGCTCAGTTACAGAGCCCTGACCTCCTTTCCTGATCATTCTGTTCGTCTAAGACTCTGGCATCTACGTCGCCGTTTGTCTCTCCATTCCAATGCTGCCATCACTAGGATGACTTCAGTGCCATGAGGATGACCATCACCAAGTCTCCCAGTTCCTAGATGGCCTCACCGACAGTGACTCTTCACTTCCACTCCAGTGATGACTCCCAGGAAATGGGTGGCACCTGGCGCTGCTTCAGTTCTGCGGGAGTAAACCTCACACCCTACTCTGATCACAGCCAGCTCTCTTCTTGCCCTGTACTTGTTCTCACTTCCTTAGCTCCCTCCACTTTCTTCTGACTCCTCCTGACGTCTCTTCCTTCTTTACCCAGGTTGCACTCTGGCTGTTCATCTGAAGTATTCTTTCCCAAAACCTTTGCTTCCTTTGCACACACCCCCCTATCCCCACACCTGCCCAGGACAACTCTAGTTCACATTCTCTCCTCGGAAAATAGGACCCCATACGGAGGAACATCATTAGGGATTCGTGGTCGCGCTCCCTCGTCCCTGTCTTTCTTCATCACTATAGAAAACATAAGCCCTTCCCATGGGGAAACAGGAAAATTTGAGCAGTAGCCAAAAGCCCAATCTCTCTCTCCCAAAATAGCTTCTCCACCTGCTCTGTTGCTGGATTTCCACAGATGTCCTTGGTACAGCTCCTGACTGCCATTTACCACCTTTTTTTTTTTTTACCTTGGGCAAGTTATTTAACCTCCTTGAATCCTAGGGGTCGCCAGGGTTGCTGCCCATCTCTGTTGCATTTTGTGCAAACTAGAAAAAGGTGCCCCTCTGGATGGACACACAGCTTGGCGAGCCGAGCATGGCCTGCGGGACCAGTCACCCCTCAGCTGGGTGCCCTGTGTAGTGCCACCTTGCATAACCATACCCTGCAGCCCCAGGCATGGCTGCCTCCACGTAGCCCATAGGGCACGTTTTGCTGTCTTTTCACCTCACTGATATGCCAACTGCCTCTACTGGTACCACAGAGCAGAACTTCTCAGAACCCAGGAGTGTGAAGCCCTGGGAGGCAGGAACTTCAGAGCCCACATCCATTCTGCAAGCAGCTCTTCCTTAAGGGGAAACCATTGTGAGAAGACAATGAATAGTAGCCACGTGGGTATCTCTATTGAGGAAAGACGATTTATGCCGTCACCCCTTTTGGCACAAAACTAATTTTCAGTAAAAGGTTAAAACCATCATGTTGTATCAATGAGAACTGTTCCATTATTCCAAGAGTGATTGATTGGAAAGTACTTTACTTGCAGGAAAATCACAGTGATACAATACAGCTTCCACTTTTAAAGCACTTTCCATTAAAAAAATTATACCTATGTATAAAAATAGTTATTCTGAAGGTGGGAATCAACAGCCGAGTAATTTATTGGCACTTGAAAGCCCCGTGGTATAAACAGATTCAACACAATGAGAATAGCCTCCATTTTCACTGACAAAAGAAAGTCACAGGTAGTTCAGAGAGGGTCACCTGGCCACCTGGGAAGAGAAGAACACAATGGAACAGGACCAATAGGTCAGGTCAACTCAAAGCACTGAGTGACACAGTGGGAGAGACAGAGGGGACAGAGATGTGGTCTCTGCCCCCAAAGAGTTTTCAAAGTGTCCCTGACTGTATGCAGGCCTGTACACAAAACAGCACAATGTCCTAAGTGTCCCAAGAGAAGTGCAAAGGAATGTGAGCTATTAAAAGGAAGATTCTTTTCAGCATGATTCCTTCCTCCTCGCCTCCCTCCCTGCCTGCCTCCCGCAATCATTTACCGCGTGGTGTGATGTGCACAGAGCATGGACTCGACTGGGCCTGGATGCGAATTGCAGCTCTGCCACTGACTGACTGTGTGACCCAGGACCAGTTATCTAACGTCTCTAAGACTTAGTTTCCTCAAGTTTCAGGGGAGAGGGAGCATTATAAAGATGAAATAAGGTCAGCCTTGCGTGTGTATGAAAGCACCCAGCTTTGCTGCCTCCTGATGCAGAGCAAAGAGTAAAAGTTCACTCCCGCCCTCACCCTTCTACTCCTCCTCGAAGGTTCCATAGTACTTTTCTGCCCCTTTCTTGCTTAAATTTCAAAGCACTTTTCCACTGTTGAAGGTAATGTGACTTTTAAGATAGCATATCCTGGTCTTCGCGTCTTTGGGCTGATGGCCCATCAGCCAGGAGCCTCCCTGTTCCTTTGTGGTTTTGGACTCAGAGGACCGACTGCTGCCCTCTTTATGACAAGACTGTGGAACTCCACCCCCAGCCCATCTCACTTCAGTGAAAGTCAGAAGGTGGAGACTTGGGCAGCTGAGAGTTGGGCCATCAGCAGTCATCGATTACGCATATATGTCTTTTAGGGATTATATTACTCGGGAGTCATCAAGAAATGGAACACACAAGCTTTCTGGCGTCTCTTAAGAGTTTAACATGTGGGTTTGCCTCAGTCAAGGTTCTTGGTTGAAGACAAAAGCGATCAGTTGTGTTACTGGCACGGGACCCTGGATGCCATCACAATGACGCTATCACTAATGTCCCAGACCTCAGTTTTTCTGCAGTCACTGTCACAGCCAGAAAATGTGGCTCCCAGTCCCCTCGACTTTCAGATGGTGTCACTGCCTGGTTTTTAATTGCAAAGGAAATGGCATCGACGACACAGGGTGCTCCTGAATGTAGGAAAGAGCATCTATCTATCAGTTCAGTTCACTCCAGCGTGTAGATGTCCACATAATTAGGAAAAAGAGGGAAACCATCCAGAGACTGAAATTGGCCAATTTGAAAATTCACAAAGTGACTGATGTTGATTTTTAAAACTTCTTTAGTAAAATTTGTTTTATGAAAAACTTCTAATAAAATTTTTAATTTTTTAAAAGTAAGAGGTACAGGAGAGTTCCAGTACTCTGCTATACATAGTTTCACCAATTATTAGCATTTTGCCACATTTGTTTAATTGCTGTGTCTCAAAATACATATACTTTTTTTTTTAATCCTCACTGGAGGATATGTTTTTTTCATTGATTTTAGAGGGCGATGAAGGGGGACAAAGAAAGAGAGAGAAACATCAGTGTGAGAGTCGGTTGCCTCCCATACGTGCCTCAGCCGGGGGTTGAGCCCACAGGCTGTGGGTGACAGGACAGTGCTCCAACCACCTGAGCACCAGGCAGCCAACAGACTTCTTTTATGACGAACCGCTGAGAGCAAGTTGCAGACATCATGACTCCGTGCCTCTTAATACTTCAGGACACATCTCCTGAGAACAAGGGCATAGCAAAACCACAACATAACTATTAAACTCAGGAACTTGACACTGAAGTCACCTTACATGCGCAGCTCAGTCATGTTCTTTATCATCTTTGGTCCAGGAGCCAGTCCAAGATTATGTATTGCATTTTATTCTTATGTTGCTTTAGTCTCCTTTAATATGAAACAGGTCCTCAACATTGGTTGTCTTTCTTGATCTTGATCTTTTTTGAAAAGCACAAGGCCATTGTTTTATAGGGTTCTTCTCAATTTAAGTCTGTCTGATGCTTCCTCGTGACCTGAATAGGTTATGCATTTTGGGCAGGAACACTGCCCAAGTAACGCTATGTCCTTGTCAAGGCCCTTCGGCGGGGAGCACGTGGTGTCAGCTTCTCTCACTGTTGATATGTTGGCACTTGACCGAGGCGGTGTCCACCAGGCAGTTACTCTTTCACTTTGTAATCAATAGGCAACCTGTGAGGAAATACTGCTAAACTCGTAAACATTCTGCCTTCATCAAGCCTTTATCCAGTAGTTTCAATGTATCAATTGATGATTCTTGCCTGAATTAGTTATTACTATGATAGTTGCAAAGTGGTGATTTTCAAACTTTTATATTTACTAGTTGACATTCCACTTTAAGGATGAGTTTTCTCTTCTCCGTTACTTATTTTTTCCATTGACTTATTTAATATCAGTATAGACTCATAGATTCTTAATAAATTTTAATGGGACTCTACAACTTACCTAGTTTTGGAATCATCCCTTAGATAAATCACTTCTCAGTTTTGTGGCTGGGTCAACCTATATTTTCTTCTGTATGTTTTGTTGTTTTAACTCTTACATTTAGGTCTATGGCCCATTTAGACTTAATTTTTGTATATGGTGTGAGGTTCATGTTTTTGCATCTAGATATCCATTTGTTCCAGCACCATTTGTTGAAAAGGCTGTCCTATCCTCCACTGAATTACCTTGTTACAAAATAAGTTGACCATGTATCTGTGGATCTGGTTCTGGACTCTCTTTTCTGTTTAAGTGATCTATATGTCTATCTTTACATCAGTATCTAATTACTGTAACTTATGGTAAATCTTGAAATCTTCAACTTTGTTCTTTTTCAAATTGTTTTGTCTAATTTAGGTCCTTTGTATTGCCATATAAATTTTATTTTTATTTATTTTTCTTAAATATATCTTTATTGATTTCAGAGAGAGGAAAAGAGAGGGAGAGGGAGATTGAAACATCAATGATGAGAGAGTCAGCACTGACTGGCTGCCTCCTGCTCGCCCCCGACTGGGGATCGAGCCCGCAACCCGGGCCTGTGCCCTGACCAGGAATCAAACCCCATCGCCTGGATCCTAGGTCGACGCTCAACCGCTGAGCCACGCCCGGCCGGGCTCCATATAAATTTTAGAATCAGTTTTCCAGTTTCTAAGAATTGCCAGCTGAGTTTTTTATTGGAATTGTAGTGAATCTATAGATCAGTTTAGGGAGAAGCGACATCCTAATAATATTGTTTTCCAATTCACAAACATGGTTTATCTTAACAGTTAGTTTTTTTAAATCTGTCTTGCGTTCCATAATAAGAGTGTACAAGTCTTGTACATATTCGGTTACATTTAAACCTAAATACTTCATATTTTTGATGCTATTGTAAATGGTTTTGCTTTTTATTATTCATTGCTAGTATATAGAAATACAACTTTTTTTTTTTTTTTAAATATTGGCCTTGTATTCTGCTACCTTGCTAACCCCACTATTCCTAGTGGCTTTTTTGCTGGATTTCTTGGGGGTTCTATATAGGTGATTATGCCATCTGCAAAGAAAGTTGTACTTCTTCCTTTTAAACCTGTATACCTCTTCTGTCTTTTTCTTACCATATTACACCGGCGAGGCAATCCAGTATATAATGAATAGAAGTAGTGACAACAAATCCTTGATTTGTTCCTAGGATTCGGGGGAAAGCATTGTCTTTCCCATTAAATGTGATGTTAACTATAGATTTTTCATAAATGTTAATAGCTGCATAGTTTTCCATAATATGAATGTACAAAAGTTTAGTCATCCATTCTCCTGATGGACAACCACATTATTTCCAATATTCTGCCTTTGGAAACAATGCAGCAATAAGCATCTTTGTATGAATACGTTGGTATTATAGGAACTTTTCTTCTGTAGATTTCCAGAAGCAAGATTGCCCAGTCAAAGGGTATACACATTTTTTATTTTAACAAATATTGCATTACTCTTCTATGTTCCTACCAACAATGTTGAGTACCTTTGTCCCCTCCATCTCCGTATTTGCTGCTCTTGCTATCAGTCTTACTACTTTATCAATCTGATGGGTAAAATAATGTTTTAATTTGCATTTTCTTTGACTGCCATTAATCTTTTCATATGTTTACTGCTTATTGACCACTTCCATTTCCTTTTCTGAAATTGTAAACCCATCTCTTTTGTCTGTTTTTATCCTCCTGGATTTGTCTTTTCCCCAGAAACTTGAAGGTATTCTTTGCATATTGGCAGTATGGCATGCGTATTACAAGAATTGTCATCAAATCTGTTTTTAATTTGACTATTTACAATGCCTTTGGGTACATAATTTTTAAGTTGTTTTAAAAATTAAGATATGTTTTTTTCAATATGGCTTTTGGGTTTACTGACATGCTTATGGTTTCCTTGGTTGGGATTATACAAATATTCATCTAAATTTTCATACTATGTTATTGTTATATTTCTTACATTCACATCTGGAATTTAATTTTGTATATGATGTGAGGAACCAAAACTTGGAACCTTAGAGTTGGCCATAGCACTTCATATCTTGTGGCATTTTTCATGTTTTCATAATACATTCTCCACCCAGCTCCTAATTTCTCCGGCTCCAGACCTTTCTGTTGTCGCACTGCTATGCTGTAAACTTAGGGAAGGCAGCAGCCATGTGTGTCTCTTTCTCTATTGTTTCCTTCGGGAAAGATTAAACAATTGCAAAGCACCTAGCAGTGCCTGACACATTTTAGGCACGCAAAAAACATTAATGGGAAGGAGAGTGTTGAATTCATACCTGCATTACTATTACTGCTTGGCAAGTTTAATATTGCTTGCTTTATCTGTGTAAACAAGGGAAAATGTCATTTTTCTTAAAGCTATTCACTGTCTCATGAGCTCACTCTGTTCCTTCCTTGTCCTGGGTCTTTGTTCTTTGAGGCTGCCCTTCTCTCTATAAATCTGTCTCCTTCCATAAGGACTCCCTTCTTTAGGGAGGCTTTCTTCAAACCCTTTCTTTAAATCCAAATTCTTGCCCTGGCCGGTTTGGCTCAGTGGTTAAGGCATTGGCCCGCGGGCTGAAGGGTCCCGGTTTGACTCCAGCCAAGGGCACATAGCTCGGCTGCAGGCTCGATCCCCGGCCCTGGTTGGGGTTCGTGCGGAGGCAGCCAATCGATGTTTCTCTCTCCCTCCCTTCCACTCTCTGAAAAGCAATGGAGAAAATATCCTCGGGTGAGGGTAAAATAAAAATAATTTTAAAAATCCAAACTCTGCCACATAGTTTAGCATTTAATCCACAATGGATTTTATTCCTTTTCACTGTGCCGGGCACACAGCTCATTAAATCCTTCAGCTGCAACTGAAAGAGTCTTGCATGCCAAGGCCTTTGTTAAGGCTGAAGTATAGCTTCAAGATTTGTTATGAAAGCTCGTGGGTCCAAAACCAAAAAACCCCCAGCAAACTAGGAAGAACTGGAAAATGACCCTGAATTCAGTTAAATACCAGAATGATTTTTCAAGTGAAATTGTGTAATCACATTTAATTTCTTTAAAATACATCTGTTAGATGATCAGATAAGTAGGTATTATTGTGCCCGAAGGCAGAAGTCAACAGACTTTCTTTGGTGTTTTCTATTTCCATGGGTCCCTATATAGTCTTCACCAACTCAGACCTTTGGAGCTTTAGGGGAAAATGGAAAGAAACCTTGTATGACCCTGTTTCGTTTGAAAAAACATCTGAATGGTTCTCACCACTTTCTGCATGAATTTTTATACAAAAAATGGCTAATTCTCAGGCTAGCGCAGAGAATATACAAGATGAGCCTGGAGAATCTTATAATGTCAGAAAATAAGAAAGCACCCAAAAAACAAAATGATAGGGGTATGTCAAAAGAACACAGAGCTAACTGAAAGAATTCCCCGTGGCCAAAGCTGTAACAATTTGAGCAACAAAATAATGTAGTACTGGATTATAGCCCAAAGAATAAATATCCATGAGTTCATACTGATAAAATTAAGTGGTTCAATAAATAAATGAGGGAGAAGAGACAAATCCCCCACAGAGAATGCCAAATAATTTATGTAGCTACTCCACCCTCAGGGAGGTAGAGCGTAACTCCTTACCCCTTAAGTGGGGACCGCACTTAGTGATTTGCTTCCAGAGTACAGTATGAAAAGGGCGAAAGTACCTTCAGGGCGGAGAAGCCTGGCAAAGGCCACCCCAGCCAAGTGATCGGGAACAGCAGCACCGGGTATGGTGTGCTGACAGTATGTACCCTTGATAGGATGAGAATGACATGTCACCTCTGTGGTCGTCCTCCCAAAAACCACAACCACAGTCTAACCATGAGAAAAACAGACAAATCCCAGTTGAGGTACATTCTACAAAATACCTGACCAGTTCTCAAAACAATCAACGTCATCAAAAACAAGGAATGTCTAAGAAACTGTCACGGCCTATAGGAGTCTAAGGAGACGTAACAACTAAGTGTACTCTGGTATCCTGGGTGCGATCATAGAACAGAAAAAGGTCATTAAGCAAAACTAGTGACATCCAAACCAACCATGGAGTTCAGTTAATAATATATCACTATTTCATTAGTTGTGACATAGGTACCACAGTAATGTATTCTCAGAACTGGGTGTGGGGTATATGGAAACTCTCTTGTCATATCCTTGTAACTTTTCTGTAAATCTAAAACTACTCTAAAATAAAAGTGTGCTTAAATATTTTAAAAACACAAGTTTGGGGAAAAGGTGACTACATGCTTATCTCCACAACTGTGCTTTTAATTACAGGGTGCTGGTGACAGTTTCGTAGGAGCTTTGGCCTTCTACTTGGCTTATTACCCAAATCTGTCCTGGGAAGAAATGCTCAAGAGATCCAACTCCATTGCAGCAGTCAGTGTCCAGGCTGCAGGAACACAGTCATCTTATCCATACAAAAAAGACCTGTCACTTGATTTGTTTTGATTGCTATTAACTCCAAAATAAATACACCTGAAAATAAAGTGTACTTGGGGCTGGCCACTCTTAACTAGCAGTTTACTATAAAACATCTTTTCCTTCTTTGCAAATATTATGTTCATTTACTAAGTCATCCTTAAGCTTTCATTTATTTCTTTACAATGACTTTCTTTGCTTTTCATCAAGAGCTAACCAGAAGTAAGGATTCCAGGACCAGGACCTGTACAAACATTATGACGACTCAAGAACCGGCAAACTCTATTGCCAACAGATCGTGACCACTGCATGTTCAACACACAGCAGAGGCCACAGACAAGGGTCCAGTCAGAGCAGAGAATGTTAAACAAGGGACGGGGGCATATGAATCGGACCACTCAAGCAGTTCCTACGAGGGACAGCTGATAACTTGGCTTTGGCTTTAGTATTGTCAAAGCTTCTGGTTTTGCCAGAGAAGCCAGAAGTTCTGGATGTTTACTGAAATCCTTGAATGTTTAAGTGTCAGCAATCATTTTTGTAAAATATAAACACCACCTGTGGGCTGACTCCACGTGCCAAATCAAGTCATTGGTTAAGCCAGTATTTAAGTTTTTGTTTTGTTTTGAAAAAGGCAATTCATGCATGTCACAGACCCTTTACACTAAGCTTAGCTAGTAGGACCAGATGAAAGATTTTTCTTGGAACCCAACACCATTATGTATAGTTTCAATCTAAAAATAGCCAAGATCTCACCTATTACTGCTTTGACCCAGAGCTTTAACAAAAGATGCCATAAAAGAGCTGAGTGACTATAAAGCCACAAGCCTCTAAGACTGAGCAACTGTCTAATCTCATTCCATTTCCCGAGTGCTACTCTTGCATTTCCTCTGGAGACACAGACTGGGCCATGGGGAGGGGACACCTGTTTCTTTGGAACAGTATTGGTTTCCTAATGCTGATAGTCATGGTGGGCACCCTCATTCTGCCACATAAATGCCTTAAATGGGGCAGGATATGAACAGAACTCAAAAACGAGCTCATCCCTCTTACCTTCAGCCAGAAATCTGATGAGAAAACTGGGCAATTTTAAAAATCTGTGGGAAACGACAGCTTGAGAAAGTACATAGGTCTGGACAGGGCAGGAGTCTTTCCCAAGCGGGTTGGCCGTGCGGTGACACATGCCCCAGAGCCCTCACTGTAGCTTTATGGAAATAACATTAGATACTACTTTCATGACCCGAGTTTGAGAATATGGACCAATGGTATTTTCCCCGAGTATAAAAACACCAATCAAAAATAGTTCTCTCAGTTTCTTTAGTGTCAGAAGGCTGAGGCTGGCTCCCCTCTTACCATTCCTGCTCACCTTTGCCATCTGTCACTCACGACATAGGAGTTTTTTCAAGATCACTGGAGTGAGACTCTGCCTTTTCTATGACGTACAAGGAGGAACAGCCTGGAAACTCTTACACAAGTCTCATTGTGGAAAATGTTCTTTCATTACATGAAACAATGGTTATTTTTTAGTAATGTAGTTGTGTTTTTAATTTCAAATAGCAGGGGGAAACATCACTAAGCGACAATAGCACAGGCTATTTTAATAGTTTTTATTAAGGGCTATAAAAATACCCAGAAAGATAAATAAATGTGATGCAACGATATATGTCCTAATATGAAGAACTTTCTTTCACTGCATTGTTTTCTTCACAATGGCCTTCAAATCACAGGAGGCAGAGATTCCGTGTCATTTCCTCTTCTTTTATTACATGCTGCAGAATTTCTGAATCAGTATCCCGCCCTCAGTCTTCTCGTTTGTAAATCAAATTCATTTTCAATCCATTGTTTAGAGGGAGCGTATTTTTTTCTGTTCCACAAAGAGGACTTTTGCTTTCACTACAGAAGGAGAAAAAAGGATTATGGCAGAAACTAAGTATCATCACAGTTTCCCAATAAAAAACATATCAGGCCACAGGCCCTCTCCTTTCTCTTATTTTACTTTCCTTTGACATGGGCATGGAGTTGACTTGCAACCTCAGTTCCTGGATCCCAGAGGCCAGAGAAGAGTAGAGAAAATGGTAAGGAAAAAAGGAAAGGTCCAGCCAACCAGTGGCATCCTCATATTTCAACCAATGTGAAATATTCAAATTAAAAAAGAAATTATGGGCAGAAGCTGGAAAACAGTCGACGCCGTCACCCAGTTAATATCCACTCTTGTAGGAGGTAAGCAATGACCAGTGGAGCTGGACTCCAGAAAAAGAGCAGTAAGAACTGCGCAGACCAGGGAAGAAAAACACAAATTAAGCCTTCTACTTTCCAGAGATGGTTTCATACACCCAACTATGGATTTTCTAACTTGGTAATAGAGTTAATATTATAACCACAATCTCATTATTATAAACTTAGGAGAGTGCAGTTCTCTGAAACAAAAACACAATAAAAGTGCTAAATGCGCAGATAAAAGACTGGAGACTAGATGCTAGGCAATGTTTTCATAGTTCCTAAAATGCCCTATAGTACTCCATTCACTTCATCTCTCTCTCTCCTCACCCCCCTCCCCGTCACACACACACCCCTTTGTTCTTCTTTGCCAAAAAAGCAAACACTGCACCCAGGAAGACCCAGGAACTCGAAAGACTAGGACATAACAATTCACTTGTCCCTATCATACAGAAATTTTAGCTTTGTTTTCTCTTCTACAATCAACATGGACACTCTGTATAGGAGATTCCCAAACTGTCTATGATTAAGAATTAGCCAGGTATCTTACTGAAATAAATTCCTGCCCTAATTCTGGTTCAGCAGATCTAGAGTGGGACTGGAAGTCTACATTTTTTTAAGTTCTCATGATTCTAATGGGCAGCTGGACTTAAGAACCATTAACCAGTCAATAGAATTTTATCTATATTACTAAAAATAAAATGTACTTATTACACAGGGATATTTTTAATATATGTCAAGTCATCTAATATTAAACATAAGTAGGACTGATGCTCCTTCAGAGCCCAAGGAAGACTACAGAGCATTATAAAATGGCAGTAAACAAAAGTTTCCTATCAGACAAAATTATTCATTGCAAGAAATAGTTTCCCATGTTTTTCTACATAGAGCTAAGAAGACAGATAAAGGAAGGAATGAGTCTTACTGATAACCAATCAGGAGATTATTAGGTGGCTGTAAACAGGAGGAATGGCAAGGATTAATAAACCAGGCTTTGCTTATGGAAATGTGTGATTCATTCACAGCATTCAGCCCCATAACTCAAAGAATAAATGCTGAAGTCCACAGAACTGTGTCAGGCAACATGGAGTTTACAAGAGTGTAAGAGTCGCCCTTGGGCATCTGGTGTGGAGGAATGGCAGTAAGAGGCAGGAAGCAGTGGGGCTGCACAGCCTGAAATGCTGGCTGACCCCAGGGGAAGGTCCTGGTTAAGAAAAAACAATTTGCCCGGCCAGGTGTGGCTCAGTGGCTGATCATCGACCTGGGATCCAGGAGATCGAAGTTCGATTCCAGGTCAGGGCACATGCCCAGGTTGCAGGCTTGACCCCTAGTCGGGGGCGTGCAGGAGGCAGCCGATCAATGACTCTCTCATCACTGATGTTTCTATACCTCTCCCCCACCCTCTAAAATCAATAAAGATATATTTTTTAAAAAGAAAAAGAAAAATTAGGATGATGAATTTGGCTCCATGTAATAGAAAGGAGGCCTGGAGTCAGAAAGTTTGGGTTCAAACCTGGGCTCTACCATTTTTCTGCTCTAAGTCCTTGGGCAAATTTCTCAAAATACCTTCAGTTTCTTTCCCCAGGAGAGAGATAACTCCAAATCCCTCGCAGGGATGCTGCCAGATTCCCAGTGACTGCTCAATGCGTACTAGCTGAGCATTGCTATCCACAGTCATAAACGTAAATTAATTGTGTCAAAATATTTGCTGCTTAATACACAGAAGAATGAATCTGTCAAGTTCTTTCCCTACATCGAACCTAAATACATTCTGCTTCAATTAAAGTCTATGTTGTCCTGTTTAGTCAACCAAGGAATTAAAACTGACAAGTCTTCATTTTCTTTAGGATAAACCTTCATATATTTTACAAACTTTAATAAGCTTATGCCTCAGCTTTTAATCCTTCCTCCTCAGGAATTCACATCTAGTTTTATGTGAGGAAAGGGAGTTTGGAAGGTCAGAGGCTAGTCTTAGCCATAGAGTATACTATGAAATGCTTAAATAACTGAGAATTTTTGTTTCCTTACCTGATTTCCTTCATAAAGCAGACTAACAAAACATTACCCTTACCCTAACCATTTATTCACTGCAGTGAAATATGCTGGGAGAACTGCCAAGCTATTTGGTGCCCTAAGCAATGGGCAGGCCGCAAGGCAAATATCAGCACGCAAGCCCACAGGGCATTCAGTAAGAAGGTGGGCAGAAAGCCAGGCAGTGTGATGTCCCAGAACATTCTCTTCTTCAGAAAAGACAAAGCTGTGCTGTCAAGGCTCAGACCACTCCTTATCAGAAAAGTTCTAATCGTCTGTTTAAAATTTATATGTGAATCTTTTCTCCCACTTTCAACTTACGGTCAGAACTGTTTATGGTTGAAACTTTCCCCAATCTCAAAACTTAAAATCAATCCAACAAAAAGTAAGTTCCTAACACAGAGTCCCCTTGGTATCCATGGGGGGGGGGGTTCTAGGAACAAATACCAAAACCCACAGATGCTCAAGTCCCTCATATAAAATGGGGTAGTGTCTGCATAAACCAACACACATCCTCCCGTATACTTGAAATCATCTCTGGATTACTTATAATACTGAATACAGTGTAAATGCTTTGCAAGTAGTTATATTGTATTGTTTATGGAATGAGAGGGGGAAAGTCTGTACAAGTTCAGTGCAGACACAGCCATCATAGGCCTAACTGCACAGTACATGTCGGTAAACACATATTTTCAATCCCTCAAATGTTTTCAATCTGTGGTTAGTTGAATCCACAGATGCAGGACCCACAGATACGGAGAGCCAGTTCTACCTCCATACTAAGGATGAAAATTCCAATACATTTTCATACTTAAATTATAGGTTATTCAATCAACATTAATGTAAAAGTTCCTAAAAAACTCTCCAGAAGCTAAAATGATAGAACATGCCTCATTATATTGCACTTTGCTTTCCTGCACTTTGCAGATAATTGCATTTTTTACAAATTGAAGGTAAGGCAATCCACCAGCAAAAAGATTACAACTCGCTGAAAGCTCAGATGATGGTTACCATTTTTTAGCAATAAAGTATTTTAAATTAAGGTATGTACACTGCTTTTTTAGACATAATGCTATTGTATACTTAATAGACTACAGTATAAACATGACTTTTATATGCACTGGGAAACCAAAAACTTCATATGACTCACTTTACTGCAATACTGTGGAGGTCTTGAACTGAACCTGGAAGATCTATTTATTGTAAAGCTCATTAGAATTTTCACCAACTGATACAAAGAAATCAGAGGGAGAAAACCACTACACCAATCCAAAATCATATTGCTATGGTCTGAATGCTTGTGTCCCAACCACCCCGAATTCACATTGAAATCCTATCCCCAAAAGATGATCGGAGCCTTTACAAATGGGATTAATGCTCTTACAAAAGAAACCCCACTGAGCCTGCCTACCCTTCTACCACGTGAGGACACAGCAAGAAGGCACAGGCTATGAACCAAGAGGGCCCTCTCCTGAAAGCGACCATGCTGGAACCTTGATCTTGGACTTCCCAGGCCTCAGAACTCTGAGGAATAAATTTCTGTTGTTTATAAGCCACCCAGTATGAGGTATTCTGTTACAGCAACTCAAAGAGACTGTACAACACATAGCTTAACATCCTAGTAATTCTCTACCATGTAAGATATCATCAGGTACAAACCTAGAGTTCCCTTTTTACTGTACTGAAGAATGACCAGAAATTTTAACACCATAAAAACAGGGAATTTTATTTCTGTTAAAGAATGGAACTCACACAATTTTAAGCTGCTTCTCAGAGCCATTTTTAATGCCTCCTCACATTGGTACAGCCCTTACTTTTTTTTTTTTTTTTAAGTTTATTTTTATTTTTCTTATACGTTGACAAATGCAGCACAATGAACAGTGGTTGTAAGACCTTCTTAACAAACTGAAGGCAGCTATAAAAGTAGCTGTCAGCCAGCATTCACACTAAGGCCCAACTGGAGGTCATGCAGCAACAAGCAGGCTTTAGCCTCCTGTGAAATCTCTCAATAACGGGTCCCTACATAAAGTGGTTCAGGGCCCGGCCTTTGGAGTCAGACAGTCCTGAGTTCAAATCTTTGCTTTGTCACGTTTAGCTGTGTCCTTGACAGGATCCTTGGCATTAGATTCCTTATCTACAGAATGGGATTCGGATTGCCTGGAGAGTAGTGCTTGTGTTATGACGGATTCACAGCATCTGAACCTGAGGACTTGTATGGGTAAGCACAGAATACACAACTTTCCACTTTGGGTATTCACAAGCGCTCGTCCATTTCCTTTCTCGCAGAGATCACTGTCCTTGGTCATCTATGTTGTCCCTTTTTAGTTGTTGTTTCAGGTGGGAAGGTAAATTTATTCCCTATAACTCCATCTTGACCAGAAGCCAGAGTCAATGAGTTCTCCTTCTTAATGAAAAGGTTGATTATGAAGTTAAGAGCCTGTCTTTCATTATATAATGGATTAATTTTGGGAAATAAGATTCTGGTACCAATTCCAATTCTGATCACCAAGTGAATGTCTTACAATTCCACTCAATTCTGATACTATCTACCTGGAAACAGTAACTCAGGAATAGCCAAATGGAAGTGACGCATGGGCAAGGTATGGGGAAGGGGCGCAAAGCTTCCATAACCTCTCCGAGCTTGTCACTCTCTGGAATCTCCACATGTTCACCAACCCAGAAGCTCCAGTACAGCCCTTATTAGGAAGCAATCATAAGGGGGGCTATTTAAAAGCAAGGGCAGAAAATGAATGGCCCCAAGTTTTCAAATAAGTTATTTGTTTGCTAGTTTATTTTGCATCAGTCTGCTCATGAAACCCAAAAATGGTAGTCAGGTGCTGACTTGTGTTTGTGAGCAGGCAATCTGGCCTTGGGGACGCTTGTCCCTTTTGAACAAATACTTCTAAATAATGAGACCATTTAAAGTTACCATTGTATTTTAGCAGATGGTATAAAATAGAAATGAAATTTCCTACCCTCCTGCACTAATATATAGAAACCATACTTCTTGAACTCAAATTTGGACCTAATTACTTGCCACTGTTAGACAAAAGATTCCAGATCCCAGAACATTCCCTCTCCTTCTGAAGACACTCATCTATTTCTGTTTCCAGAACAGCAGCACCTATTCTCTTTACATGGCTGTTTTCTCACCTCAGATCTTTGGTCAGCCATCTCCTACAGGAGAGATTATCCCTGATCTAGCCGATCTAAAGTTGAGATCCACCTCCCCCCAACTTCGCCCTGTATCTCAGCATCCTGCTTTTCTCTCACAGCACTCAGCATAATTCACATTTTTTTCTTTCTCTCCCTTCCAAATCAGGCTGTAAGTGCCAAGAGTATAGGAACTGAGCCTGCCATGTGTCCTAATATACCCCAGCACTGAGATAGTGACTGGGACCAGAGTAAACATTCAATACATACTTGATGATTAAATGCTAGTGTCAAAAGAGCCAAAACAGTGCCAAATGTTCTATATCAATCAGTCTGGAAAGAGTAACAGGCCTCAAAAGCATTTAAAATTTAACGTGGAGTAACTTTTCTGTATCTTACCAACTGGATCATAATGCAGTAAAGTCAGTTTCTCCCGTAGTCGGCTTCTCTTAGTGTTGAAGGAGAAACCTGTCCCAGCTTGGCTTACCATTCTCACCAGAATGGTCCTAAGATTTAAAAGTAAGCTGTTAGAAGCTGAAGAAACAGATTAAAATCAGTCATAAGGAGATGGCACATTTGGAGAACCCCATACAGTAGTTGTGGGACATCACTTGGCCCTTAGAAGGTTCGGTTCTAAGACAGACTACATTTTCTAGAAGTCACAATTTCAGTGGTTTTGATTGCCAAAGTTAGTTTCATTACATAGTGTAGGTAATGACCTAACCAAAGCAGTAATATCAAACCACATTGTAGGAACAGACTGACATTCACCTCTCAGAAGGAGCAGAGGTCAGGAGGAAAAACCATACAAATGTACTGGCAACCCTAGGTGGTCGGTCTGGAAATCATAAAGACAACTGTTCCAGAAGAGCCCTATCTACCAGGGATGAGCAGTAAGAGTAAAATCAGGAGGGGACAAAATGAAGGGATTAGAGCTGATATTGCTAACAGGTAACACCTTTTCCCTCAACATTCCCTTCAAGTTATAGTCCTTCCAGGCATAAAGCTCACGTTTTGCCTCACTGGACCTTTTAATACCTTGTACTGTTCGTTACTTTTTCATGTGTCTTGTCTCCCTGTGTAAAACATGCTGTTTTATTTCTCATCTAATTCTGAAAAGAATAGTTAAGCACAGTGCCTTATACAGAAGAGGCATACAGTATTTGTTGATTAAGAGGCGATAATTAGCCATTTATTTTAAAAGATTTATAAAAATTCTGTTAAGTGCTTACTCTGTGGAAAGCACTATGGGAAGTGCTAAACTCTATTAAGGCTGCACCTGCACCCTTGAGAAACTAACAGTATAGTATGCAAAGTGAATTGTGTACAGAAGGTCTATTAAGGCAAAACATATATGACAAGAAGGATACAAAGAACATGAGAGGCAGGGAGTGGCTCTAAAGAAACTGGAGGCATGAGAGATTCCTACAGAACCTGGAGGAGGGAAATTCTAACATAAATAACTGGATTGTGGGGAAAACTACATGAATCAGTAAAAGATATTGGGGTGGGGGAACACCAATATACATGTTTTTCATTAACTTTAACGCAAAAAAAACCCACTCATAGTCTTAAGGATTTATGATCTGTCTTGGGTTGTAAACAAAGGATGCTTTAGCATTCTCCTATTTTTAACACAAAAAAAATCTTCAGTTACTGTCTATAAAAGTTATTTTAAGATAACAGTTTGGTATTTATAGTCCCTCTGGTACATCATGAATTCTTTAATCTTTGCTATTTTTGAAATGCTTATACCATGAATGCAAAGGATTACAAAACTCATTAAAATAGGCTTTATGGTTTAATCAAATCACAGCTTGTTCTGCTAGATTCCTGTGGTGGGCTCCAGACAAATAGCCATTGGTCCTCAATTTGAGGAAAGAAAAATATAATGGAAGTCCATAGAGAGCATGGAGACTGACGGTTTCTTCAGGAACAGGACAGCAAGAGCTCCTTTAAGTAATTTGAATGCTCACTTAAGTAGGTGAGTTGGGAAGGAGGAAAAATATTTTTTGAAAGAGTTCATAGGGCCAAAAAAATTCATCATGTAAGTAGCCCTCAAACCAAATGCTTAGTTTAACATAAGGATGTACTGGCGGCAGCTGGAATGTCACAAGAAGTAAACAACATCAACAAGTTATGTTTAAAAAAAGAAAACCTTTTACTTACTTTGACTTGCTCTTGGCAACTTTTTGAAGCAAGGAAAGGTTGGAAAAGAAAAGAAAAATATCAGTGATTATCTTTCTTATGCAAAGTTCATATAAATGTCACTAACAAAACTATTTACCATCACAAAGTATGTCATGGGTCATAACCTGAGACCTAGGGTAAAGCACTGCCCCTTCTCTCTAGCGTCTGAAACGAGTGGACTAGAAGTTCTGAGGTTGTTCCCAGTCCCGACGTCACACATCCCCACGGCGGGCGGGAAAACGCCCGGTTCCTGCGGGGCCCGCGACCCACAACCGAGGCTCGCGAGCTGCACCGCAGGCCCCGGGACCCGCTCCCGCAGTCACGCGCGCCGCGGGGCATGCCGGGCGCTGTAGTCCTAAGGCCTGGAGGCCGCAGCAACAGCTTCCCCGCGGCGCGCGCCCGCCCCGCTACGTCCCGGGCCTGCGGTCGCTGCCCCCCGCCCCCGCCGCGTCCCGCAGCCCCACTTACAGGAGACCGCGGACAGCAGCATGGTGACTGCCCCCCTGCAGCCTCCGAACGGGGCCAGAAGTCCTGGACAAACTGCTTCCGGGGCACAGGCCCGTTCCGGAAGGGGCGGCCTGGGCGTGGCCAGCAGCCCCGCCCCTGGGTAGAATCCCGCGTCCGCCCTGCCTCCTACCTGTGCTCCTTAAAAGGCGGGTGTTGCGTTTGGGGGTGGGGGATGGTGAAGTCCCTTCCTTCAGATGAGAGGCTGTTAGCGTTCAGGGTTGGCGCCCCAGGCCCTGACCCCACGCCTGCTTCTGGACCAGTTAGGTGCTTTCAATACTTGTTTCACTAAAGAATCGCACCCCTATGTTAAAGCCAGGGGAACGGTATGTGTTCCTCAGCAGCTCCAGGCTCAAACGCCCACATATTTCCTCAAAATGTTGCCTTCTTTTGCCTCCCCCAACCTAAATCCATGTTCACCTGGTTAAGATCTAGTTTCAGTCTCTTTGGAGTAACCCCACCTGAATATACCTATTCCTTAATTAATGTTAGGTTTTGTCAGCCAGCGGTCCTTGGTGCCAATTCAGCACCAACAGGAATCCCCAATTTGGGGGGCAGGGACCAAGTAAACGTCACAGGATGGCAAACGAGCAGGCTGTTAGAAGGTGCTAAGCTGAGGAAACCTACAATGCAGATTCCCACAAAACAGGAAACCCGCTCGGTTACCTACCCAGGAGCTGGCTTATATAGCCAGAAGTCCCCGCCCCTGGTCCCTGATTGGCCCTCCCTCATGCAAATGAGGACTCCAAACCATCACAAGTTGATTGGTCCATAAAACACTGTCCTGATTGGCCGGAATGGAGCTGCTCTGTTTGGTCGGTGAAGGTGCTGGCCTGGGGCGCAGGGCAGACTATAGCTGCACAGCTCCAGGTGGAGAGGAAGAGCCTCAGTCCTGTCGGCTGCGGTAGGAGGGGCACTCCTCTACAAGCCTTGGCTCAGGTGGGACGCAGTGCAGGAGGCAGGTGGGTCAGTGCACACTTCTGTCTGAAATGAAGTTTGAGAGGCCCCTGTGTAAAAATGGCTGCTAGGCTCTGTTTTGTTGGAGCCAAATAAGCCACGGGAGCGCTTCTCGGTAGGTATCTTCTTTCTCAGGGTCCACAATTTCTAGGATGGCAGAACCCTGTGCATCTAACTGTATCTAAGCACCCAGCGGGGGAATGGATAACAGATTGGGAGCTCTCACACAACTTGCTTAATGTCACAAAGCTAGTAAGTGGCAGAATTTTAACTGCAAAGACTCATGCCTTTCCCACTAGACCAGGGATGGGACCTATCATGAGAGGCATGCCCAGGGCTCAAGCCTTGGACCTCTTCTCTTCTCTGTCCACACTCGTGCCCTTGGTGGTCACACCTAGGCTTCCGGTTTTAAAAAAATCTATAGGCTGACGACTTCTAAATTTATACCTCCAGTCCCGACCTTTCCTCTGAACTCCAGATCGGTGTATTTAGCTACCTATGTGACATCACGTGTCCAAAATCAAATTCCCAAACTTGCTGTGCACCCCCCAGGCTTCCCTCATATTGGTATATGGCAATTCCATTTTTCCAATTGCTCAAGTAAAAAGCCTGGGAGCCAACTTGACACTTCTTTCTCTCACACCCTAAATCTAAGCCATCAGTAAATTGTCACTCAAATGCCACCTAATCCACATGCACTCCCTATTCTCCTTACCCCGCTTTACATTTTTCTATAACGCTTATCACCATTTCATATTACTTGTGCATTTGTTGCTTCCTTATTGTCTGTCTTTGTCCACCAGAATGTGGACATCTTAACTTCTTAAGATCAGGAACTTGTCTTATTTGCCCACTGCTCTATTCTGGTGCCTAGGACAATGCCTGCTACATCTATTAAATATCAGTTGAATAAATGAATTATTTAATGAGTCTGAAGTGAGAGGCTCTTTATAAATGTTAAATTATTACTAAACATTCACGTTTAAATGGCAAACAATGATAAGTATTTGTGTATTGTCCATAGTTTCAGGGTTCAGGAGAATTTAGAAGCTTGCTTTTAAGAAGAGAGAAGCACATGAACTGTTTCTTGAAATTCTTGGAGTAGAAAGGAAGCGGTGGCTTTCTGGTCTCATTACTTCAACCTACCTCCACCTGTTATTTACACCTAACACATTGTTGTCAGTTGGTGTTAATTAGAGTGTTTATTAATACAGATGTAATTCATGATTTGGACAGGTTTTGCCTGAATTTACATAATGAGTCCTGTGCACCTTATTAAAGCACAGAACAATCACAGCAGCCTGGCAGCCCAAGTTGAATGTGGGGGGCACCATCCTCTTTGGGCAGGAAGGTGCTGAAGGGAGGGAAAGGTACAGCTATTTAACCTGGATTCTCCTCGCAGGAAAGCAGGTGGAGGAAGAGAACATTCATTGAGCACCTCCTCTTGAAGGCCTAAGACTCAACCTGTGTTGTATTGGTCAGCACCGTGCTCCCAGAGCTCCGCACTGGGAGTCCAACCCAAGGATCTGGAGGCTCTTCTCCTCCTCTGATGTGCGGAGAGGTCCCACTGGCCATTGTCCAGCCCACCGTCATACCTACGTCCCACCTGACTGTTCTTGTCTATATGGTTGTGATCCCAGCTCCCTGACCTGTCCCACATGGGCGGGGGTGGGGCAGCCTGCAGAAGGTTGGGGCTCCCTGCAAAAAGCCGGCACCTTCACAAGCTCAGACACTTCCAGCCACATAGAATAGCTTCGAAATTGGGTCCTCTGCCTGAACAACTTAGTATTACAGCAAAGACTTCCTGAGAGAGCAAGACTGAAAGCTCGCAAGACCAGGGGGCACCAACCAGGTTCAATCTGAGTGCAGTCAGTATCCTCAGGTTGGCATTCAATTCCCTTCCACAATCTGGCCTCAGCCTCCTAATTCAGCCCCATCTCTCTTCACTAGGCCCTAGTGGGTTTCAGTCCCTTTCTGGATGAAGTCTCTCCTGACCCTCCACTCCCCATCCCACCCACCTCCTCTCCAAGCACCTATTATGCTTCCCACACTCCTCAGATGGCTGGTCTGCCTCCCCCTGGCATCTAAGTCCCTCTAGGACCAGAGCTTCTGAATCTCACTATATCAGCCCCCAGGCTCCCCCAAGCAGGAGCTCCTAACACAAGGACTGTCCCGCTCACTTTGACAAATATGAACAGAGCATCTTCTGTCATCTGGGAACCCTGCCTCCAGCCACTCTCTGTCTCTTCAATCCTAGCCCCCCTCTCAGTTCACCAGGGACAGGGAAAGTGGGAGAAACCCGGGAAAGAACAGACACAAAAGCACAGAGGAGTCTTAAAAAGGAGCAGCGGGCATCCTCCTGGGGCCAGAGTGAGTGAGGAAATGAGGGGGATGAGCTGGAGAGGACCACCCGGGCTGGGTGAAGAAGGTGGCATGGCGGAGGGTTGGGCCTCGGTTCTGGGGCCAGTGAGGAAGTTCAGGGGTGTGACCGCTCTCTGTGGTGGCAGCATCTGAAATCATACCATTTTCCCAGCTAATAGGAAGAGAGCAGGGACTCTTCCCACCAAACACATTCCTAAGGCCCCCGCACCTGGGAAGCGACAGTGGGCACCTTACTGCTCTGCACGTTGATACCTACTTATTTAGTGAATACATGTATTTGGTGTTTACTTTAAAATTGGTAAGTTCTTCCTGTTTATTAATTATCTTAAGCCAGACACTGAGCCTGTTTTGAGGGGGAGAAAGGGAAGGAGAAGGGTGTCATAGAAGCCTTTGGAAACTGGCTGAAAGCTATGGCTCAGCTTCCCCAGGAAATGCCCAAACCCCCAACCAGAAACTGTTTCACCTGACTCTCCAGTGTGCTCAGCCTGGCTGCGCATCGGAGTCACCTGGGGGCTACTGCAGCCTGCCTCCCGCCCCCAGAATTTTTAGTTTAATTGATCTGAGTGCAGTCTGGATGTTTTTCAAGATTGAAAGTATGGGGCTAGGGATTTGTGGACTCCAAGTTAAGACCCCCATCTTAGACCGTAAATTCCAGGTACGTCCATTTACCTTTGCACTGTGAGCAGCACCTACCTGGGTAGAGACAGGAGGGGAGAAAATGGCCATTTGGAAGAAAAAAGACGTCTTGAAGCTGTAAAAAAAAAAAAGTAGCAAAGGAGCCGCTGAAACCGAAGACAAAGAGCAGGAAGCTTAATTGCCGTCCTGAAAGATGGATGGAAGTCCAGCAGACAACACCCTTCCCACCCACATACCTCACCTGCCCCAGGAAAGGCCGCAAACATTATCAAAAGGCTGACAGAGTCAGTCTTTGGGGAAAATCAACCAATTAAGCATGTGGTTTGCTTAGTGTGTGACGTGGGTGGGGAGAGGATGGCATTTATGGGTGCCAAAGAAAAGCATCCGCCAGGGAGTGGAGGTTTGCAGGTAATGGACTGAAACTCGAACGGGGGAGGGGAAGGCTTGGGTCACAGTCAAGGAGACGCATTCCTGGGATGGGAGGGCAGCCGGGCTGCTGGCAGCAGGGGGAGAGGCGGCTGACCTGTGCACTGGAGGCCCAACTCCACTGTTTACTAACCACATGACGCTGGGCAAGAACCTGGCCTGGGTTTCCTATCTGGGGCTGCGTGATAATAACTGGAGGAGCTCACAATCTCAGAAAATTATCATTAGGTCATCTCCAAAGCTTCTCCACTGTGAAGTCCCATGACTAGGAAAGTGCCCTCCAAAAATGCTCTTTGAGCCCAGCCGGGTGTGGCTCAGAGGTTGAGCATTGACCTAGGATCCAGGCGATCAGGGTTCAATTCCCGGTCAGGGCACATGCCTGGGTTGTGGGCTCGATCAGTGACTCTCTCATCATTGATGTTTCTGTCTCTCTCTCTCCCTCTCTCTTCCTCTCCCTGAAATCAATAAAGATATTTTAAAAAATTAAAAAAAAAAAAAAAAAAATGCTCTTTGAGGTTTTCAAACCTGCTATCCATCAGTCACCTGGGGTGCTCACTGCCAGATAATGTGACTCCGTGGGAAAGGATGGGGGTGTCCGCCGGTACTTATAGTTCTCTCTGGTGCTCCTAATGTTGCCAGTGCTTGGGAATCACTGTTCTAGATCACTGTTCCTCAGGTCCTGGGGACCTTGTCAATGGGCAGATTCTGAGCAGGCAGGCCTGATATTGTTTTCATAACAAAAACGTGCAGACGGCGAGGATGCTGCTGGCTGCACGTCCTTGCCACTCAAAGTGTAATCCAGGCAGCTTTCAGAGCAGCAGCAGCACTATCATTTGGGAGCTTGTTACGACCTCAGAATCTTAGGCCCCACCCCAGACCCACTGAATCAGATTGCAGTTTAACAAGATCCCTGGGTGATTTGTATGCACGTTGACGTTTGAGAAACATTGTTCTAGAAGAAATGGCTTACTGATCAGGGAACCAAGGTTGATACTTGGGAATGGGAGGGTGAGAGTCAGTTCCTTAAAATGAAGAAGTTGGGGAAGGGCAGGGATTTCCATTAGTTTAGTTACTATCATGTTTGTGGGGCTGGCACATAGTAGGTGCTCAATAAATATATGTCAAGTGAATGGACAAGGTAAGAGTCCAGTTTCTGGAGCCAGAGCATGAGGTCAAACTGGGGCCAGTAACCACCATGACTCGATGCTAATCACTAGGGCTAAGGTCTTTCTAGCCCCTGCCCAGGAGAAGATTGGTTCTGATGCTGACACACAGCAGAACTCATGACCATTTGAGGCAGGAGCATGTTGAGTTGTTTCATCTGTGAAGATTAAAAGGTTACATGGAAATGCAACCAAGAAAATACTATAGCCTTGTCAGGTAAGCCTTCTACCAGAACCAGGGATTGAACCAGCCAATGGGGAGGTAGGTGGCCAGAAAAGCCCCAGGTCCCGAATAACTCATCTGGTTGTAGGAGTGCCTCCATGAAGCAACTAGCATGGCGCTGGTGGATTAAGTCCAAATTCCATGGCTGGGGAACTGGGAAATCCTACAGAGAATAAGCAGCATCTGTTATTAAATAGCGTTAGAGGAATGGATCAGTAACTCATGGCTGAAGTGATGGCTATGCCTGGCCTTCAGGGGTCCCAGTCAGAACAGAAAACGTTTCTTTTTCCTGTGGGTAGCATTATCCAGACTTTCTGGATAGCCCTGACAGCAGAAGTTAAGATTTCAGCTAAAATAAATACATTCTTATCCTGTCCTAGGAAAAAATTGGGCTGAAGATTTCTGACAGACTCTTCAAGACACCAAGCCCTTTTTCCTAATGATTCTTTTAAATACACCGTGAGCATGAGAAAATGCTTTCTGAAGCAGTGTCACTTTTCAATCCAGGCAACTTCATTTGCTTGAGTCCCACAAGTGAACTAGTAAATAGTAACTGTGCCTTTCCAAGGACTCATCTCCTTCACCTCGGGCTGAATCCCACATTTCGGGTAATATGAAATGACCATGTTAAGAGCCATACCAGTCATATCAACATACCCATGAATAACTATTTTCACAGGAATAATTTTCCATTACTGCTTCCTCCACACTAGCCTGATCCTCAACCTAATTTCTAACTGTCCCGAAGCGCCTGGCCCCACAGAGGGACACTCGTGTGTCTCTGCAATTTCTCCAGGGGCTTAGAAAGATGGTTTCTGTCCAGCATGTGGTCCTACAAGTTGCCAGTTGCCTATGAGAAGAGAACAAGAGTTCAGACATGGTACTTACTCACTGGCAACCAGACAAGTGATTTACTTCTGGACTCACCTATCCTTCTGTGAATGGACCATCACACCTTTCTTGACTGCCAAAAAGGACAGACTAATTAGCTCTCTCCATTGCTTTAGAATAGCATTCTATGGCAAGTCACCATAGCATGCAAATTCTCAGTCTTTTTTTATAATTGTTTAAAGTTTTTTTAATTGATTTTTATAAAGAGAGAGGGAGGAGAGGGGGAGAGAGAAACATCAATGTGGGAGCAAAACATCAATCAGCTGCCTTCTACATGTCCCTTACCAGGGATCAAGCCCGAAACCCCCAGGGGGGACATGTACCCTGACCAGGAATGGAACCGGCAACCTCCTGGTGAATGGGACGAAGCCCAACCAACTGAGCCACACCAGCCAGAGCCAAATTCTCAGTCTTTTAAAGCCACTTTTGAATGAGTCTGTTTCTTTTTGTTGACTGAGACAGCAAGTTGTCGTGTTCATGAGGATGACCTAACTTGAGCTGCTGTGGTTTGGGATCCTGCCTGGCTGTGTTTCACCCTGTTTGCCTCCAAGGCAGCAGCCTGAGTCTCATAGCCAGGAGATTGTGGTTAATTTCCTGGCCTTTGACAGAGGTGGGGACACACCTGCACCCCTGAGGGAGGGAGAGCCCGTGGAGGGTCCATGAGGCCAGGGCTGAGTCACGCAGCTGGGAGACACGTCAAACGGCATTAGAACATCAGTTTGGCACGTCAGGAGCAAGAACTCACAAAAATTCCTCTGTATGTTGACAGTGCAGTCCATTTTGAAACTAAACCAAGGAAAGAAATTGAAGTCTGGTGCCAATGTACTCCAGCACTGGGTTTCCTCTTTATGTTAAATCACCCATAAGAAACCTCACTTCATCCCTGGCCGGTGTGGCTCAGTTGGTTGGAGTGTCGTCCTGTACACCAGCAAGTGGTGGGTTGAGTTCAATACCCAGTCAGGGTACATACGCAGGTTGAAGGTTCCATCCCAGGTAGGGGTATGTGTGGGAGTCACTGATCAGTGTTTCTCTCTCCCTTCCTCTAAAATCAACTTTTAAAAAATGAAGTTTACTAATTAATTTTTAAAATGAGAAAAAATGAAACCTCACTTCACGCACAAATCCAAGGGAGGTGAAGGGCCCCCACCTGATAACATTTCATCCCACAGGCCCCTCTCTGCGACTCCTTACCTTCACAGTGCTAAGACCATGCAAATTCAGAAAACCCCACTGTAAGTCATCTTAGGGTTGTTTTTTTTTACCCAAATTACTTTCTTCTCTCAGAAAATTAATTGAAATGTAACTTGAATAGGCCTGAGCCTTCTTTCTCCCTCATGAAGGCCCATCTTCACGTGGTATCCTGTTTAAAAGAAACATAAGCTGAACTTCAAGCGCCTTAGAATAATTTAAAGGTTTAATAAGTTTCTTGACGTGGCCATTCTTCTCACCCAAAGGCCCAGTTACCAGCTACACTCAGCCCATTTTCACTCCAGAGAGCAACGTGGCGTTTTTTCTCCTGTAAATTAATTTAGCCTGCCCAGTTTCGCTCATCCTGCCATCCTAGCCAGCACCTCAATGGAGCCACAGGATGTGAGGGTGCCAGGCGCCCCGAACCCTCCCACAGAAGGCTGGGAGGGAGGGGCAAGGCCCGCAGTACCTGTGCCTCGGGGTCTCGGTTAGAGGTGAGAACAGGGGAGGGGAGGCCGGAGGATGCCTATAGCTCTGCTCGGCCCTGAGGGACCCCCTCCATCTTCAAGATGCAGCCTCTGGAGAAGGGCTGGGCTCCCCAGGGCTGCCCCACGCTCCCGAGCAGGTGGCAGGCAGGCAGCGCATCCCCAGGCCCCCCCACAACTGCCCCCAACAGGGGTCACAGCAATCTGTGTACGCTTGTCTCTGTGAAGCGAGAGCTTTTGAAAAGCTCCAATAGTCGTATGTGATGCGGGGTGCAGCCAAGGAGAAAGTCGGGGTCCACATCAAGTTGGATTTCCATCCCAGTGAGCTGTTTCCAGCGGAGGCAAAGCGTTTCAAAAGATGACTTCCACGCCTCGGAATAATTGGGTCCGTGTTAATTTGGCGCACGGTGAAGTTGAAGAGCTGCGTGACTGCTTCGAGTGTATTTTGCAGTTCCCAGGTTCACCAATTAGCTCCGCCACAGAAAGGTTAATGAGATAAAACATCTATAAATCAAGTTGATGGCTGATGCAAGAAGTAAGCACCCAACTCCTGCTCTGCCGTGATAACACTGTAATTTCTCTTTCGAGTGGTCCATCTGATTAAATTTGATTATGTATAAATATATATGAACAAATGTATAATTATAAAACTCAAATTATAAACTGCCTTGCCCAGACCTCCCTTCTAAATTTAGTTACTCAATACCAGGAAGAAAATAACAGAATTAATCATATCAGAATTAACCAATTTGGTGAAAGTTTCAGGAGCGACCCTTCCAAAGAGCAACATAGCCCAAAAACTATGTTCCTTAGAATTTGAGCATAAAACAAACTCCAGGAAAATAAAGTTATGGATTTTATTGGCTGAAGTTATAGTGGAGTTTGGGATTTAGAGAACACTCTGGTGAAGCCTTTTACAGTTTGAAGGATTCTATCCCAAACCATTTGTATTTGTGGGTTTTCCAGATGGTTCTGAGTATAGGATCCAGAGAGAGGGGAACCAGGTTAACCCCTTGGCTCTGCCACTTCCTGGCTCTATGTCCTTGGGCAAGTTACTTAAACTCTGTGCCTCAGTTTCTACATCTGTCAAATGAGGATAATAATAGACTATCTCGCAGGGGGGTCGTGAGGATGAAATGCAATAATTCATGTAAATCATTTAGCACAGGGCCTGGCACGTAAAAGGGAAGGGTAGGTAGGATCACCAGTGACCTAGGGCCTGGCTATGTGTAGACTTCCTCTTGGAGCTGTTTGCAGGGAACATGCAGACTTGAAGCCTGGATGTAGTTCTCTGCAACGTGTAGAGTATAGTTGCTCACTCTCAAGCTAGTTTGAGTACGATATTGAGCAATTTTGTCAAGAACTTGGTGCACCTTCTTTTCTCCCCCTCACAGGCTCTTTTTTCTTTTTTAAACTTAAAAGAGTAAAAAAGTTACTGTGTTCAGCATCCAGATCCTTGTGAGAAAAAGTAGACTGGAGTCTTATTTATATTTGATGGGGGGGGGGGCCTTGAGTAGAAATGGCATTCCCTAGGGCATATTTTGAAGCTTTGGATATAGTTCAGAGGAAATTTCCAGATCTTCTGAGCTCTCTGGTCATTCTAACTGGATCCAGTTCCTCCTGGAAGAGCTTGTGGGAAGCATGGTCTGGTAGAAGCCGATTCTCAGAACAGCCATCCCAGTTCTGGGCATCCTCACTCGTGTGCGTGTGTGTATGTGTGTGTGTACTTACACACATGCACATCCCTAGCAAGCAAGGATATTCTTTTCAGGCACAGGTTAAAGAGCACCACAAGTAAATGGATGTGGTTTAATCTTAACACAAAGTATCAATTACTGCCTCTGATGGCAAGAGAGTGAAGCCATTTAAGTAGTAATGAGAAGTCGAGGAGAGAAGAGAAAGCTGGAACCCTGCAGAGAGCAGGCCCTCACAGCTGCAGCGCAGGTTGGCCCAGCCAGCTGACCTATGCTTAGTCTTCGAAGAACAACACTAGGCTTGCAAATGCCTATTGCATCAGCTGCTACCCATCTGCCCTTCCCTGCCCCACCCTGGAAAGTGGTAAAGAGAGTTAAGTAATAGCCTGTGAGGCAACCCTTCAGGCAGGGGGAAGTCTGGAGGAGTTGTCTCACTCTTTCCAGCCAGGACCCACCCAACAGGTGCTCCCCAAACCCATGTCCATGAAGGGCAAGTCCTCATCTGGCTCAAAGTCCTCCCTACTGTCATGACACTGCATGTACCCCCTTCTAACTCCTACCTGGGCATGTGTGCAGTAATGGACAGGACCTCTGAGCCTTCTGTTTTGGTCAAGGTGGACCCTAGAATCTCAGAATGTGAGGGCTGGCAGAACTCAGAGGGCATCTGAAGCAACATTCCCATTTTACAGATAATAAAACTGAAGCCCAGAGTAGCGAAATGACTTGCCAAAGGGCCCACAGCTAGATTGCATCAGCTTGTTCAGACTACAGCCCACATCTTCCCAGCACAACCTCAGGCACAGCTAAAGGACCAAAGTGTTCAGACTTGTCCAATCTTTGGATGGAAGGCAGCGCTGGAAACTAGTGCTCCGTGGTCTGTGAAGTCATATAAGCTGGAGAGCAGGATGCTTAGGAGTTCTAAGGAATGAGGTTGAAATCCATTCTTAACATATAGAGAAGAAGCCTTTCATCCAAGTCTTGCAGGCAAGTGAGCTAGTTTCAGGCTGAGCTGGGACAGGAGCAAACTCTGGCAGAGGAGAGGGACCCATTCTGGAGCAGTCCCAGGAAGCTACCCTAGGCCTGGGTCTTCTCAGCCCCTCAAGTCCCCTGGATCCTGGGACTTCCCAGGGCCACTGAGGCAGGTCAGCAGGTTCCAGGTTTAAGTCAACTACCAGGTTTAGCTCAGTAGGAGGCTCAGATGGGCAAAGACAGTAGCCATTAAAAGAAGGTGTTTATATGGGATACAGGGTACCTGTTGCAATAATAACTATTGACAATGTGTTGTTGATTTAAAGAGTATATTAGAAGATATAACTGCACACAAATTCACACACATATTCTTTTTTTAAACCACCTTATTAAGGTATGACTGACATACAAAAAGCTGGAGCTATTTAGTGTATTTTGCTGAGTTTGGAATGCACGTGTTCCCTATCGTGTGCAGTTCCACGATGCTCAATCTAGCAGGCAGCCAGCTTCCCTGAGTCGCCTGCAGCTGAGAGCTGAGGAGTGCAGCTGGCAGCGGCTCCCACTCTCCCCAGGGCCGTGCTTAATAACCACTTTCTTTGGCTTTTAACCCAGGGACGCCAGCGACACCTATTCCTGCATGTTTTCATCTCTTCCTAGACTCTGGAAACCTTGCTGAAGGTCTCCCCTGCGTATGATACTGACATGACAGACACTCGGGCTGTTTATCTGGCCCACGTGGTTTTGCTGAAGGCAGCGTATTCTTTGACCAAATATTCTAAAACTGCCCTCGATCTCACAGCCCCTCCAGGCTTGAGAGCTCAGCTATATTCTCTCACCGAGGCCCAAGTCCCAAGAGATTCAAATTCTTGTACTCACCTTTCTGATTCAGGGCTCTACCTTTACAATGCGATTACTTGCCTCGAATTTTCGTAATTATCTCAAAGGGGCAAGAAATGTCCTTCCTTGTCCTCAGTCTGATGCACACAGGAGGTTTTCCAGCTGCCAGTTCAATGCTGGGCCCCACCACATACCTTATGGACACTGCCCCACCCACTCCTCGTGGGCTCCAGGGAGAGCCCTCAGGTCCACACGAAACCAGTAGGACAGGGCTTCAGTGTGTCCATGGGCTCCCCCATTAGGCCACCAAGCCCTTGGTGCACCTAGTAAGGCACCCTGACACGTTACCCCGCCCCTTGCTCAGGAGGAGGGCGGGGAAGGGCCTGTGGACTGGGCAGCCCCCTGGAGGAGAGCAGGGAAGCCCTCGAGCTCACAGAGGAGACAGGGTCCTGTGAGCAAGAGAGTCTGGCACAGTCATAGTGGGGAAGCAGGTGACAGGAGAGGGACCAGGGAAAAGGCCCGTGTTAGGAGCGTCAGGCAGTGAGAGAAGTCCAAACCAATATCATCAGGAGGTTTCTGTTTTTTATCTAATAAAATCTCATGCATCAACTCAAATGTTTGCTCAGTTTTCTGTCCCCAAAAAAGAAAGCAGAAGATAGCTGGTTCAAGTATTTAGAATTTGGGACTATCCGTTTCCAAACATGGGAAAAATCCATGAAAAGTAAGTACTCATACCCTGTCTTCATTCCATTCCTGGTAGAAACAACATATTATTCCAAAGACGGTGGGCTGACTAAAGGGAAATTAGAGACGAGATCATTTAGTCAACACCCTCATTTCACAGATAAGAAAACTGAGGCCAAGAGAGGTGCTCAAAATCACACAGCCAATAATTGCAGAACAGGTGGGACTAGAACTCTGGGTCCGAACTCCCAGCCCAGGTTTCTTCCCTTCTCCCTCCCTGTGAGGTTCCCATCCCCGCTGCTGCGGCTGTCCAAGGCTGAAAGTTTGCCTTGGAGCGCCCTCCTCTGGCTCTGGGCAGCCACTGGAGTAGTTAGGGCACAGGCCAGGGCTCGCTCTAGAACTTAGTGCAACGAACTCACCTGCAGGGCTAGTTAAAGCAGATTGCTGGGCCTGCCCTCAGGGTCTCTGATTCAGTGGACTTGAGGTGGGGCCCACAATCTGCATTTCTAACAAGTTCACAGGTGATGCGGGTCTGCTCCCTGAAAGGCCATTATTGAGAATCTCTGGTATAGGCAGAGGGCTCGTGAATCTTACAGCCAGAATTCTAGGGTTCAAGTACCGTCACCTTGAACCTGACGTTGCCTAACCCCTTGTTATCTTACGCTCTTCATCTTATGGTGGTAATTATGATAACCAGCCATAGGGTTGATGTGTAAAATAAACAAATCAGCTGTAAAACTACCTGAGCAGTGTCGCACCGGTGTTGTGTGAGCGCACACTCACAAATACATGACTGTCGTCTGGAGAGCTGGCGCTGTGGGCCAGGGGATGTCCACGGTGACAGGAGCATTCCCTTACTGCCAAGGAAGAGAGGCAAGATTCTGCTAAATTAAAAAAAAAAGAGAGAGAAATTCTGCAAAATCCTGGATGCCATAAGTTTGGAGAGCTGGCACTGTGGCAGGGGATGTCCACGGTGACAGGAGCGTTCCCTTACTGCTCGAAGCCCCACAGACCCAGCAGAAAGGGCGTTCATTCTGACGCAATGAGCACCCTCCTCGGCACCCCCAGTGCCCGCGAGCCTCTGCCGGGAAGCCGAGCCCAGAAAGGCCTCCTGACCTGGGCGGGCCCTGGAAGGCGGAGGAACCCCGGGAGCCTCTCAGCCCCATCAGATAGGTGGCACATTCTCACAGGTTCCTGGTTCCCTCTCCCCTTGGGCGTGGAGCCCCGGGGGGGAACAAAGGGCGTTATCTCAAACGGGGAGGTTGGGCAGGGGGAGGAGGGTGGGGTGGGAGATGAGTCTGGGCAGCTGGGTGATGCAACGGGACAGCAGCCCTGGACCCCCCCCCCCCCCCCCCCCCCCCCCCGGGAGCGAGCCCCTGGCCTCACCCACCTCCGGAGGTGCGGAAGGTCTCGGGACTGAAAGAGGCCTGAGAGCTCACCTGCTCCAGGCGCCTCCTTTAAAGGTGAAACAACGAACACTGAGTTAGGAGAACTGCCCAGGATCCCAGGGCGGGCTGATGCTTGTCCCTCTCTGCCCCCATCTGACTGCAAGATGTAAAAAGCCCAAGTCTTGGGAAAACTGGTGGTCTCTGTGCCCACTGGCCTCCCTCCCTCCTCCTGAGTCTCTCCCATAGCCCCTGCCCCTCGTTCAGACTCAGTCTTCTGTTTCCAAAAGGTATATGCTGGAGTGTGCAGAAAGCGGTCTCGCTATTTTTGAAAACTGCAACGGCGAGAAAATGGGACAAACTGCTATTCTCAATTGCATGGGTTTGGGTTTTTATCCCAGTTCCTCTGTTTCCTGTGGAGGTGGAAGCAAATTGCTCTTGTGGGAATAATCCCTTTTGTTTTTAGGAAAATATTTGAATAGGCCTTTGGGTTATGCAGGGATAAAGCTTAAGCCTGTTCTGGTAAAGAGACAATGCGATTCAGAGCAATGTGAAGCTACAGGCTCTGGCTGTCGTAAAAAGTGGTTTTCTTTCGGAATGAATGGCATCTCTTCAGAGTTGCTGGGGAGTTTGGTGAAACGCCGCGGCCTGGCCTTAGCCGTGCTGTGTCTGCCATGGGCCGCAGCGGGACGGAGCTGGTGACTGGCAGGAGGGCGTCCCAGTCCCTGTGGAGTTCCCAGGAGTCCTCACAAACACCTAGGAGGCAACCAGGAAAGGCTGGGCTGGGCTTGGGCTGTTCCTCTTAGGTCAGGGCCTGTGGTCTGTTCCTCTCTCTGGCAGGGCTGCCTAGAGCATCAAAGCCAGTCCCAGACCCACTGTGTTCTTTCCCAGAAGATGACAGAGTCAGGCGAAGCTGGCACCTCCACCCTGGGCCTTGGCCCAGCGGCGCTAGAGCGCCTCCGTGAGAGCGGAGCCTCGGCCGTCCTTCCACTCCGCTCCTTGGGGCCTACGGTCTGGTGGGATGTGAGCAAGGCCAGTAGGACCTCTTAATTCCTAAATGTTTTACTTTGAAAATTTTTTTTCTTAAATATTTTACTTTGAAAAGGTAAAATACTTTATTTTGAAAAAATTATTCTAGGAAGCAATTATCCTGGGATTAAGAATTCATGTCCTCCCAGGCATAGGGTACTGGGCTTCAGACAGTAACCAAGGGGGAGGGGAGAAATGGGCATTTGAGGTTTAAAAAACTTCTGCCTTACAGTAATGTAATAATTACATTAAGCTATTATTTATATAACATAAACCTATAAATATACTACCACATATTTATATTATTTTGTAACATATATTATAAAATAATTAAAAATAATAACTTATGACGGAAAAATCTGTTCATGTAAATGTAATACACCACTTTATAGAAAATAGATATAATATGTAAATGTGTAAAAACCATAAATATCACCAATTGTCCTACCACCAAAAATTAATTGATGTTAACATTCATTTTGGGGTACTTCCTTCAGATCCCCTATGCATACAAACAAATAACTAAGCAAACAAATGACTAGATATGTTAAACATCCACCCACACTTATTTTACAATCCTGATGGAAGTAGAACTCGCTTCTTTTCCGATAGTTCTAGCAACAATCCCCAGGTCAACTTTCATTGGCCAGCATGGGTCACGTGCCTATCCCTGAATCTAAATCCTGCAAAAGCCAATTTAACCCATAACATAGTATAAATGAACTAAATATATACTTTTTTGAGGTTTTTGTACTTAATGAAATAAATGAGACCATACATGCGATGGATGGAAGTTCTTTGCAAATGTAACTCATTAATTATAATAATAATAACAACTATTATTATTATATCCACCCTTTCCCCATTGTCTTTCTTCCTCTCCTCTTCTTGTTTGACCTGTTTTTCTGCTTTTTCCAGTTTCCACCAAGTCTCCGTGCCATCGGGGTTAAGTAGCCTGTGGTGGACGGGTGAGGAGAGCCAGTGCTATTTATAGCAGTGTTTCCTTGGGCAGTGTGGTGTGTGGCGATATGGGAACACACCATTTAAGGGATACTTCTGTCTCTCACTGCAGCCAAAGTGGCTTTTGAGAGCTTTGCCTACAGTGAGAAAGAATGTAAGGACGTGCCTCTCTCCCAGCAGAGGCAAGCCCTGCCTTTTACAATGCCAAGCAAGCATTTGGGGCATAGAATTTGGTAGAATAGGAGTTTGTCACCCAAAGGGTGCCTGGGATGGATGCATTTTTTGTCAGTAGACCTCCAGAAGGAGTGAGGCCAGAGAAAACCAACCACCCCAGAGCCTGGAGAGGACATCAATGTGAGAACTGGCATTTTAGTTTGGCAAATTGAAGGCTGG
The DNA here is from genome assembly GCF_054644295.1 of Miniopterus natalensis. Classification (NCBI taxonomy): domain Eukaryota; kingdom Metazoa; phylum Chordata; class Mammalia; order Chiroptera; family Miniopteridae; genus Miniopterus; species Miniopterus natalensis. The sequence goes on along the minus strand of NC_142093.1, from coordinate 11,836,258 downwards.
GCACAGAGCAGGGGCTATAAGGTCCGAGTGACATAAAGTCCCATAAGGAATCTCGGACACTTGAAATAAATAGTTTGGGAACAATTAAAATGAATTCCCACTTTAAAAAGAGGGTGGTTGACAATACATGTATACATCCTGGAATTGAATAATTAAGTAAATAGATGGCAGATGGTGGGAGCCAGGTTTCTTATTGTTGGAGTAGATGTTTACAGGTAAACGAGAGGAGATGGGTAGAATGATCCATGAGGTAATGAATTAGAGTTGAAGACATTAATGGGAACTCATGTTTAACTTAATACAGATATACATGGTTACATACGGAAATATTTATAGATACGTGTACATACATGAGTTAGTATACACACATCTATGCTATGTATGCTATGCTACATCCCAGTAGCAACAAGCACACCTAGTGCCCAGAACTTGGTTTCTAATACCATTCTCCAGTAGAAGGACTAGGTCATCTTAGAGAAGTGGCTGATTCTAGAACTGGGGCAGGAAATACACAGGATGACCTAGGAGCATCTTATAGGCCCGGAAGTGAGGAGGTGCTCAAAGACCTCACAGTGATGTGAGGAGAGAACACAAAATTGCACGTAGTGTGGAGGAGAAGAGGCTGTGGCATTGGACATCTCAACAGCAGTACTGGATGCTGGAGGGCAGTAAGTAGTGTTGGGCACCCAAAGTTCTAAGTGAAAATTATTTTTATCCTAGGATTCTATACTTATCCAAAAAGGGTAAGTGTGGCATGAATATATTTTCAGATATGTAAGAACTCAAAAGTTTTACCACCCACACACCTTTTCTTAGGAACATAGTGAAGGATATATATAATTCAGTGAAATGAAAGAAAGGCTAAGCCAAGAAGGAGGAACAAAGAGACTCCAGAAAACAAAGGAGCAATCCAAAGGAGAGGAGGGATGAAAGGAAGTCCCAAGTTGATACCTAGGGGGCCCCAGGTGTAGAGAGCAACCCTTCCAAATAGAAGCCAGATGACAGAGGGTATAGAGGGAGGGGGTCGGGGAAAGAGAAGATAATGATTTTTGATACATTTGGATATTTGGAAGAGACACTGCTACATATTTAACAGAGACATAAAGAATATTTTGAAAATATTAGCAATGGTTATTAAAAAGAAACTGAGCAAAAGAAAAACTATGGCAACTGTTAACTGAAGGAAAAACAAAGTAGGAGGGAATGTAATTATGCAAGACCATTGTTCAGCAGGTAACAGAGACTGGATAAAAACGTGGCAAAGGTCCTATAATAAGAGTTCTGGGAGAAAATGGAAAAAACAATATAATTTTTTTAAAAGAATATTTGAGAATTTTCCAGAAATGAGATAATATAAAAACATTATAGTGAACCTAGAATAAATTTCAAAGTTTTAAAGTCAAGAGAGAAGAGAACTAATTACCTAAAGCCCCGGGGCTGGGGGCAGGGCAGAAAGCCCTCATCTCATTAGAGCCCAAAGGCAAGGAGAAACTGTCTCATAAGAGCCTTTCAGGGAAAAGAGGGAGGTGAGTGGAAGATATAGCTTCTTAGCAGCTCCTTACAAGTCTCCCATCATCTGTTCTGGGAGGATCACAAGGCATTCCACCAAGACTCGGATTAGCTATGGTTCGACCTTTTGCCTTCGTGGCCTGTTTGAATGTGTGCAAGGTCACCAGGGTACCAGGACAGAGCTGTTCCCATGCAGCACCGAGCCATGAGCATCTCTTGGGACACCTAGCACAAGTGCCACAAGACCGGGGACAAAAAAAAAGCCCCACCACAAAAAGCGAAAATAGGAGCAGATGCCCTGCTGCTAACACTAAGATAGGCCCTGGCCTCACGGTCTCATTGACCCAGGTGGCTGCCTAAAAGAAACAACACTGACCATGTCGCTCAAATGTAAAACACAGATGATCTTTGGGAGTTTTATAAGCAAAGCAATGCAAATGGCAGCTCCTTGGAGTTCTTCATCTGGGAGTGTCGTGCAGACCTGCTCTGGGTGCCCAAAAGCATGTAGGATGGCGGGAGATGAATTGGACACTAGCCCTTTTCACTTCAGTTTTTCTACCCCAACCTCCACCCTCAACAGGCACTCCGGTGACCCTGGGAAGAGATGTGCGCTGCCCACCCCTCTCCACTGTGCCCTGCAGAGGGAAAGTGGGCTTTCTGGAGCAGAAAGTTCCATCCTGGGGCAGAGGAGGGTATCAGGGGAGGGGACAGGGCACAAGGGCAGGGGATAACAGATGAGGCTAAATTAATTTTGGAAATCATTAAATCTTTGAAAAGAGAGCATGTTTTCAGCAGGGACAGTGAATCACTGTGATTTGCAGAAACAGGCACAAAGCAATTAGCCATCTGGATGCTGTGGCTTCCAGCCCCCCAGCGGAAACTGCAAGTAAGCGGAAGGCTGGTCATTACCCAGCCCAGGCTCGGTTCTCCAGGCTCCACAGATAAGTCTGTGCCTCAGCCAGCTGGGAGCCCAGAGGGCTAGGACAAAGGGCAAGTTGGCAAGAGACGGAAAAACGGGCAGGAAACGCAACACCAGCCACAGGGAGCCAGGACTACTTCCTTCTTCCTGTGAGCTCCCCTCAAAACCCATTAGGGCTAAGTGAGCAGTTCATTTGCTCCACAAACATTTGTTAATCACCTACTAGGCCCCAGGCCTTGTGCTAATGCATAAATTATGTTATTTAATCCTCACAACATGCATATGAGGAGTCCCACCTGTTGTACAGTTCCAATAGGCCCCATCACATGTTATTCAATGTGAATGGCACTATCTGGAGTAGTCTTGCCTGGGAGAGATTTTTTTTTTTAAATGAATGAGGGAATAAAAGCTAAAAAAGATGACGTGAACTCGCTGAAGGTAAGGAGCAGGTTTGAGAATGGAACTAAAAATTCTTTGCCCTTTCCTAGATGATCCATATTTGCCAATTGCTGCTCTGTCTGGCTCATAATGTTGTGAGAACCAAATAATACACATGAGCGCTGGCCGGGTAGCTCAGTTGGTTAGAGCATCACCTGATACACCAAGGTTGAGGTTCGATACCCGGTCAGGGCACATACAAGAAATGAATGCATAGATAAGTGGAACAACACATCATTTTCTCTCTCTCTCTCTCTCTCTCTCTCTTTCTCTCTATTTTCCTCCCTCTCTAGAAAGAATCAATAAGTAAAAAATTAAAAAAAGAAAATAAATCATGCATATCAATATACCCTGTCCCCTCCCCTCAACACCCTCCTTTGCCCCAGGATGAACTTTCTAAAATTTAAAAATCATACACATGAAAAATTAAAAACAAAACAAAACAAATCATGCA